>NC_054398.1:300000-450000 GCF_017976425.1 Toxotes jaculatrix | reverse complement strand
ATGAACCTGGCTACTGGTCATATAGCAGTTTATTCCTCTGGTGGATGATACCTCTGTTGTTGAGTCTGTGTGCAGGGCGGCGGTGATGATGATGATGATGATGATGATGATGATGATGATGATGATGATGATGATGTTGTTAACAAGACTGCATTCCTCCTCTTTATATGGTACAAATCAGTATTACTGAACAAAGCATTCCATTTAGCCTTTTATATGATTCACTACATGCTGCTGTAATTCAGTATCTAAGGACCATGGTTCACCTGAGGTTCCTCGGATGTTCAGTCGAGTTTGGCACAATAAATGTTTGTTGTTTTTACCTGTGCTCGGTGGACACGCCTCCTGTTCGTACGCAACGAGCCCAGATCCCACGTTAAGGCACCGGTACTTTCTCTGTCATCAGCTTAAAAACTGAAGCTGGAACTGTGATGATGATGAGGAGGAGGAGGAGTCTCTGTCGACGGGTTTGTAGATTTGGGTCCGAAGGTTTTGGTCGAACCTCCAAACGTTCCCTCACCTTTTATCAGCGTCACTGATCATTAATCAGAAATAGTTTTGATAATAAATTAATAGTTTGTCATTTTTTTTTGCACAGAATTTTCCAGCTGTTTTTTCTCTGCTCTTCCTGTTCAGTGGCGATTGTTGATGACGGCAGACGTTTGGATTTCAGCTGTAACTCGCCACCGTCCACGCCGACGTCTTCAAACGTCCTGTTCTCTCACTCAGAGCCCGAGTTCAGGTTTTTGTCTCGTAGTGTGAAAAATGACTCGAACACAGACTCAGAGCAGATTTCTCTGGATCGTTCGTTTTCAGTTTGTAAACTAAATTATTTATCAGCTGAGACGATTAACGACACGAACGCTCGTCCCTGAAACCTCTGCTGAACCAACGCGTTCAGGTTTTATTTTATGGGATGCAGCTGTTCCCATGGCAACTGTCCTCCCTGACCCGAGTCCCTGACCTGCAGCCTCACCTCAGTGCTGACCACACGGTGGAAAAAAAAAGAAAAAGAAAAAAGGAAAAAAAAAAGAAACATGAAAAGTTTTGGGATCATTCAGAGTTATCCAGATGTTAGAGGGACAGCATTCAGATCCCAGAACAGTTAGTGGACACTGTCCTCAGCAGGTTACAGCTGTGATAGGAAACAGAGCACAGGAGCAAACAGCTGTTTCATCAGTCTGCAGAGAATATGGATCCAACATGGATCTGAAGCAGGAGTTTGAAGGGACCGAGAAAAAAACTGGACACTGATGAGACCTGGTCAGATCTGGTCCACCTGCTGAGGAAGACCATGTGATACACACCGAAAGCTCCAGACGGCTGTTAAAGGGACCGGTTTCATCTGATGTGATATTCATATGAAGAAATGAGTGAGTATCGAAGGTTTTGCAGCTCATTGAAGACACAGAACGAAATGCAGGAAAAAAAACTTTATTTTCATTTTTCGTTTACGGATCTGATGAAAAACACTCGGTACAAAAGATGTAGATTTAACAATGTTCTTATAAAACACACACACACACAGACACACACACACAGGTGCAGCAGAACGAAGCCTGGCTTCAGCCTCCGCTCTCAGTCTGATCCGGGTTTCTATCGACAGAGGAGTCTGCGTTTGGTCGTCTGATCCACCAGCTCGTGATACTCGTCCAGTTTGTCTCGCACTTTGTTGTAAATCTGAAAACAGAAAAGTTTCAGAGTCACGGGTTTGATTCCCTCTGAAGGTGCCACAGTGCAGCAGAGATTAATCGATCCATGTTTCAGGTTTTCCTCCAGTGAACTGAGGCAGAAGTTTGATCCAGATGTGTGAGCATCATTTACTCATCAGCTGTTAGGGCCGAACGCTCGTGTTTGGACGCGACGCTGACGGTTAGAGTGGCGAGCGTCGGGTCGAAGAGTCCACGCAGACAGAGGTGCAGACAGGAAGTGATGAGTACTTACGCCGCTGTTGGTCTGAGTCTCTGCGAGCGCCTGCAGCAGCTGATCGATGGACGTGTACGGCAGCCAGACCGACGTCCAGGTAGCAGACAGCGGCCTCTGAAACACACACACACACACACACACACACACACACACACACACACACACACACACACACACACACATCAGAGTGAAGTCACATTAAACATGAGAAAAAAAAATAAGTCACATGAAGCAATGTTTTTTACAGTTTGTGTGTCTGTTTCTCTGATAGTGTGCGTGTGTTTCTCTGTGTGTTTGTGTGTGTGTGTCTCTGTGTGTTCTGAGCAGTCGTATTACCTCTATTCCAAAGTACTGGTGTCCTCTTCCCAGCAGAGCGTCCACGTACTCCAGGACCAGCTCGGCTGCAGCTTCCAGCAGGTCAAAGTTCAGGTAGAGACGCAGCAGAGACGCCGCGTCCACGGCCTGAGACCAACAGAGCATGATGGGAAACAAAGACACAGCAGCTGATCTGAGCATGTGCAGAGGAGCCGCCCACTAACTGAGCGGACGCCATTCATCCATCCATCATCCCTCAGTTCTCCTCACTGACTGATTCTCACCTTGTAAGACTTGACCAGCCAATCAGGCAGAGGGGTGCCATGTGACAGCAGCTTGTTGATGACGCAGCGGTGGTGTTGTCCATTAGAGGAGGGATACCTGTCCAGGTAAGAGGCCAGCAGCCGCCACGCCTCGTCAGTGGCGCTGAGCAGAGCGGAAAGAGACGAAAACCTTGTTAAACATCAGGAATTAACTGGTGTCTGTCCACGGACACAGCTGGACACCTGCTGGAGGAAGGACCGTGGGGGGGGGGGTCTCAGGACCACATCTACAGAGCTGAGACACCAGGACTAACGAGCCAGGATGACACTCGTTAACCAGGATTAACGAGCGTTTGTTGATCAGCTCATTTACAGGAGTGAAAGTCTCACCTGGACTCTTTGGTGTTGACGACAGATGACAGCTGATTATCGGCCAACCAGCTCCAGGCTTCGTTCTGAGTCTCCTCCCCCCCAAACTGAAGCCGGATGCACCTGAGCAGAAACACACGAGGACACATGAGGACAGATAAGACCTGGGTCAAACATCAGTAACATGTTTTATTTCACAGCTGAATAATTTTCCTGGTGGTCCCTCAGAGGACAGAGGGCTGAGCTTTCACCCCACAGCTCATGTTTTCAACATGATGAGACTTCAGGGGACAAGTCCTGATGTGCGAGCGCTCAGTCCTCTGTCCCCTGTGAACCTCCAGGTCAAAAACAGCCGTGATCCAGGACTCACTTGAAGGCCAGACCCTCAAAGACAGGAGTCAGGCTCAGTCTGAAGGTCTGACAGAGAGACAGTGCTGAGTCAAAGAGTCCTGCTTGGACCAGCAAGGCCACCATCTCCACCGCTGAGGCACTGCCTGCAGACAGAGACAGAGACAGGTTTCCGTCTGTGGTCTTCGTATAATAAACTGAAACTGTCACTTCCTAACTCTGCGACAGATTCTGCCGGAGACGCTGGTGTTTATGTGTTTTATGCTCAGGGGGTGGGGTGGGTGGGGGGGGGGGAAGGGGGCGTACCGGCAATGGCGGCGGATGGCGGGTGATGCTGAGCGAGGGTGAGGCGGCTGCGGGACAGGATGTACTCCTTCTCCAGGTCCTTGAGTTCCAGGATGTCGACCTGACGTTTGACTGCAACAGGAAGCAAAGTAAGACGATAGCTCCACTCATAAAACCTGCAGTTACACTCGTCTGTCCACCAGAGGGAGCAACAACCCCACAACCAAGGTGTGAGGACTCAGAGGAGTCCACTTCCTCTGAGGTTTCCTTCATGAGATCTGGTTCCTGTCTGTAATAACTCTGTTCCTGTCCACAGCGAGGTTGCTGATAAAGTTTTATTTAAAGACGGGGTCTGACCTGGTTCAGAAGAAAACTCTCCGTCGGAGTTCCTCTTTGGCGACGCTCCCGGACGCTCGTACTGCAGCAAACACACACACACACACACACACGTTTTTATTCACGTCAGCAGAACGCGGCCCGCTGTACACGCAGGTGCTGCTGCGAACACGTGCTGTCACGTACCACGGCTCCGGAGGCGGGTCGGACGATCCAGGCGTACTCGGGTCTGATGAGCCGGAGGCAGTTGAGAGCGGCCAGGTAACAGTTCACCTGTTTCTGAAGACCGAGACGAGTCCGGACCTCACGACCCAGACGCATCCCCAACTCGAACATCACTGTCCCCGCTGAACACACGCGCACACACACACGCATGCACACACACACAGTGTGTAATGTAACGCTGTGTTTTGCTCATTATTGTGAGAGAGTGTGTGTGTACGCGTGTGTGTGTGCGTCTGTACCTTTCCTGTAGTTGTGTCTGTTGATCTGGAAGGCGTACAGCAGCTCGTAGTAGTTGTGAGCCAGCAGGTCCAAACCTCTGGCCCGAGACTCGATGATGCCGACAACCTGATGATACACAACGAGACAGTTACCCGTCAGAGGGACGGACGCAGGACGCCTGTCTGTCTCCCGCTGGGTTCCCATCACAGGGCTGGACACAGGTGATACTGCACATTGACTGTTCCTGTCAGAGGTCAGAGGTCAGGGGTGAAGGTTTTACCTCGTCATGCAGGTTAACGTAGGAGAACCGGACTAAATCCTGGAGCTGAGAGCGTTCACACAGAACCACCACGAGCTGACGGAGACAATCCAGCTGCCTGTGAGACAGACAGACAGACAGAGACAGGTGAGAAGGATCAACAGGTGACCAGACTGAACCAATCAAACGTGTGCGTACATGCTGCTGTCTGGGTTCTGTGTGTGTGTGTGTGTGTGTGTGTGCGTACATGCTGCTGTCTGGGTTCTGTGTGTGTGTGTGTGTGTGTGTGTGTGTGTGTGTGTGTGTGTGCGTACATGCTGCTGTCTGGGTTCTGTGTGTGTGTGTGTGTGTGTGTGTGTGTGTGCGTACATGCTGCTGTCTGTGTGTGTGTGTGTGTGTGTGTGTGTGTGTGTGTGTGTGTGCGCGCGTACATGCTGCTGTCTGGGTTCTGTGTGTGTGTGTGTGTGTGTGTGTGCGTACATGCTGCTGTCTGGGTTCTGTGTCAGAGCTTCATAGGCTTCGCTGTTGTGTCCCAGGTCCAGGTGATGTTTGAATATGCGTGTCCACAGAGCCGCCTGAGGACACAGACGTGTGTTTTTATGTGCAGGTGTTACACATAATTAGAAAAACACCACTGAGCGTGTGCAGTGAGCCGCACGGCGTGGAAGCTGGGAAACGGCTCCACCAGCGTTACCTGGCGGCCGGCTGTTACCTGACTGCTGATGTCACTGACGGCCTCCGTTATGGCCAGAGAGGCCAGCTGGATGACCAGCTCAGGTAGGCCCATGTCCTCCAGCAGCCGCAGCACCTGGAAACACACACACACACATAAAATCAGTCAGTAAGAAGACGTGTGCAGCGTCACAGGAAGTCACAGGACGCTTCACTGACCGTCAGAGCGCAGTCGCACAAAGCGTGGCTGCTTTCTGATCTGATACACGTGTGAAGCTCGATGACTGTATGTTACACAGCTGTGATGCTATCAAGGTGTCTGTCTCTGACTGTCTCTGTCTGTCTCTGACTCTGTCTCTCCACCTGTTTAATATGAACACTGTGGATCTGCTCAGCTCTGCAGCAGCAGGATGACGGTTCAGGGCTCTGCACTGCAGGTCAGAGCTGATTGGATACTGAGGGCTGTCAGACGTTTGATGTCACAGGTTTGATTCTGACACTTGAAAACACACCTGTCTGCCTCCTGCACACGGACTATCTAAGTTTTAGCTTCACTGGCTAATTTTCCTGTTAATCAGCAGCTGGTTTTAATGGTTATAATGGTTGTGGTACCTTGTTGTAGTACTGTAATCTGGGGGTCGAGGCAGCTTCGTCGTCCTCCGTGCCCGTCAGCCTCATCAGAAACTCCTCCCTCTCCACCTCTGTCGCTGCCTCCTGGAAACACTGCAGAGCCTGATGGAGAAACAGCGACAGCAGGTGAAATGATTTCCACCAGCAGCCACAGGTGCTTCACCCTCTGCGGCCACAGGTGCTTCACCCTCTGCAGCCACAGGTGCTTCACCCTCTGCAGCCACAGGTGCTTCACCCTCTGCAGCGGAGGTCAGCGCGGCTGGCGTAACCCACCTTCTGGCCCTCGCCGTTGGCCAGGTAACACTGACCCAGCATGAAGCGACAGGAGCCGACGTTCATCTGACACCACGGACCAATCAGCCTCACGTACTCCTGAAAACACAGGTGAGACGCACCTGTTTAACCATCACATGTCAGAACTATCACGTGTTCATTTCATTCTCATTTATTCACCAATTACAAACACAGGTAAGATGAAGAGGAGGACAGACAGGTGCAGCTGTAACACCTGTAAATATTTCTACACACTGATCCAGAGGTCAAGCCCACCTGCAGCTGCGTGTACTGGCAGTTGGCCATCAGGCACTCCGGGAACTGGAAACCAGGGTTACTGGGCCAACTGGGAATCACCAGTTAAGGTTCGAGAACGAACAGACAGACAGACGGACAGACACTGGTGGAGACAGAAAGTCACCGCCGCCTCAGGCCCGTGCTAACGTGCGGCGGGGGAAGGATACAGCAGCTGTGCCAGCAGGCTGACCACGCTGGAGATCACGTGGGTCCAGAGGAGCACGGAGTTACTCTGCTGCTGACAGAAGATCTGAGAGACGATGATCTTCCTCGCTACGGTCTGATAGAACAGCTCCACCACGGTCTGAGGACTCAGCACTGCACAGACAGACAGCGTGTCAACACACATGCACACGCACACGCACACACACAGGCTGACTACAGCGTCACTGACCTGATCTACTGTTGGACACAGCTGGAGTGTCAGACAGCTCCAACACCGTCAGGTGCTGCAGGTTAGCGTCTCTGAAACAACACAGGAGGTCAAAGGTCACATGTATGAAAACTCACTTTTTAGCATGTTAATGTCTCTTCGTGTTCCTGTTCGATTCCTTCGTGTTGGACACAGGGAACACAGATGTCCCCGTATTCCACAGTGATACTGCTGCCTTTGTATAATAAACCTGTGTGCACCCGCACGTGTGCTGGTTTGTATTTGTGTGTACTCACATGATGTCCATGGGGACACAGGAGGCGAGGGTCTGACTGATGTGTTTGAGGAGGTAGTAAGAGGACAGGAGGTGGGAGCTCCGAGGAATCAGGTCCTGCTGGAGCTGCAGCAGCTGAGCCCCCCCACCCAGAAACACCTGGACACACAGAAACTTCATTTCATTTTCATGTTACTGTGACAGACGGCAGCACGTCAGTCCTCGGGTTTCAGAGTGGAAGGAAGGACGGACGAGACAGAAGGAGCTCGGTGCCGAGCGCCGAGTCCGAACCTTCGTGTGCGTAGAAATCCAGCGCAAAGAATGACGTGCTGCTGTGACCCTGGACAAGGTGTCAGCCTCTGGTTATTTCCTCTTTAAATTTGTCTTTTTCTTTTGTTCTGACAGGTCTCATCCTTGTTTGCTACGTATGTGCACATGTACTGTGTGTGTGTGTGTGTGTGCGCACATACGTTGTCTCCGAAGCGCAGGTAGAGTTTCTGCAGGAGGAGCAGGTCTCTGCAGAACAGAGCTCGGGTCACAGCCATGTGACAGACGGCCTGACAGACCACAGACACTGCAGAGGTGCTGCCGTACAGCTGAGAGAGGCTGATCCTCAGGTTCAGACTCTGAGCTGAGAGACACAGATCAGGGAAAGGTAGACGCCGGTCGGTAAGTGGAGTTTCTCACATACAGAAACCTGTAACTGCAACCGAAACATTCCTACCAGGTGTGACGGGCCCTTCTGCTGCGACCTCGGAGTCCGTCTCCAGGTCCATTTCCCTCAGCAGGACCATCATGGCTGCCATCGGATTGCGGACGTCCTGCAGCTTGTTCTGGATGTCCTCGATCACGTTATCACTGCAGAAAACACGCTAATGTTAACGTATGTGATCGGCTTCATAGGTTACTTCAGCTCCTCCATCAGAAGGGAACCATCTACCGGTCTGGGTCTGGGAGGCAGACCCCCTCAGGCCCCCTCAGACCCCCTCAGGCCCCCTCAGGCCCCCTCAGGCCCCCACAGACCCCCTCAGACCCCCTCAGACCCCCTCAGACCCCCTCAGACCCCTCAGGCCCCCTCAGGCCCTCGCTCCATGTTTCAGAGCAGCTGAAAACTTTCCTCTGATAAACCTTAGAGTCAGTTCTGGTTCAAGTTTTCCTCGAACCACGCCCTAGTTAAGCTGCTATAGGCTCAGACTGCCAGGGGATTTCCCATGATGCACCAAGCTCCTCTCTCCTCTGCCTGTTACTAACGCAGAGTAATCTCTCTCCCATCATGTTGCATGCAGCATGGCTGACCTGTCATTGGACAGCATGTTTTCCAGGATGAGTTCTGCGGCTCTCTCAGGCGACTGAAGATGTTCCAGAGCTTTCTCCATCTCGTACGCCATCTCTCCAGAAACTGCATCGCTGACCAGCCGCAAACACTGAACCAGCTGCAGCACATCGCGCCCGACCTCTGGGTCTGAGGACACGGAGATAAATATACACACACAATACAATACACACACTCATCTATGTACACAACGTACACACACAAAGGCTCAAAAAGCTTTAAGATTCTGCAGTTTCTACTGGAACATCAGAAATATGAAAAACCAGCTGGGTCTGCAGTTTGGTGTTCTCAGGTTAGCATCAACGCTGTTTACCTTCGGCGATGGGCGTCTCCTCCTCCGAGAAAAGATACTCATCATAGGAGAGGTACAGGTGATCCACGGCGAAACACGGCAGGAGGAACGACACCAAACCCTGAAACACAGAGACGAGAGTTTAAAGAGGAGCTCACACGTAATCACACACACCCTGATGCACAATGTTAACGCAGATTCACACCTCCTCACCTTCTTCAGCAGACAGACCAGGCCTGTGTGGTGACCGACCGTCAGACCCAGAGGCATCGACAGAGATTCCTGATACTGCAAACAGCAGGCATAGAACTTGGACCAGAACTCCACCTGCAGCTGACGGTACTCCTCCTGAGAAAACTCAAACTCCGTCACACTGCTCTGCAGCTGCAGGAGGTAAGAAACCGCGAGGAGAAGTGGAGGGTAGAGAGGAAGTGATGAGAGGAGGACGGAGGACAGTAACAGTGATAAGAAACCAGACCATGTTGAGATAAATTACCTCCGTCTCCACAGCCACTGTCACCTCTTTCTTCAGAGTCTCCCAGGACACATCGGTGACCCTCTCTGAGCCACGGCGGTAGATCTGAAACACAAAATACACAAAACATACCAAATACATATCATCATCTCCTACATTACACACACACGCACACGTCCTGTGTGGCGTGTCCTTCTTCATGGGAGGACAGTTAAAGACAGCTGATATGGATTTAATGTCCTGGTTCAGTAAAAGCTTGAATCAATAGTGATCATGTAAATAAAATGATCCTTTCTAACATGTTCCATTCTATAAAACCTGCAAACAGAGTCAGAGCCTGGGGAAAGGTGACGGGACGGAGAACAGTCTCACCTGCAGAGCTTTAACAATGGCTGAAGCAGTGAATCGCAGAGGTGAGAACAGAACCTCCAGGTACGTCTCCTGTTGGCACACATCACATCAGACAGGTGAGCAGGTAAGGACAGCGTCACACGACAAAAACAAAACACGACAGTGGACGTTGACCTGCTCTGAACAGAGCTCTGACACTGTTTACTGGTTAGGTTAGTGGTGTGGTACTGGTATGCTTCGGTTTAATGCAGGTGTGGGACTGGTCTTACTCTGGGGTCCTGGTCCACTCCTATATGGACTTCTTCCTCTGGTGGGGGCTGAACAAACACCTGGTTCCACTGACCTGCTGTGTTACTGTAACACACAGACACATACATAGTAGACACTTGAGGACGTTCTGTCCGCAGTGGACTGAGCCATCGAATCACCTCAGTGCATTCACACGTGTTCTTCGTCAGGTGTGATAGGTGTGACCTCTGATGACAGACAGTAACTGACAGACAGTAACTGACCTACTTACTGTTCAAAGTTGATATATTTGACCACAGTGGTGTTGGTGTCATCAACCCAGAGGCCCCAGATATCTGTCGACGTCAGCTGGAAGTCCACCAGAGTCTCCTGTCCACACACAGATATAAGGTTAATCTTTTCATTCATTAAATGGCAGATGGACAAACAGGACAAAAGAAGACATGTGGACTCATAGAGGACAGATAGTTCACACCTGTTTATATAAGGTCCCACAGTTCACACTGCATGTCAGGACAAAGCCACTGGTCCTACAGCTCATCCAGCCAAACTGAGTGACTGGACATCAGAGACATGATCAGATGGGTTTACCTGTGTGGTGAACAGGGTGGAGATGTGTTCCAGGCTGTAGCGGTTGTTGTCGGTGGTGACGAGCTGCAGGACGGTGAACTGTCCCCTCTGAGGTACGGCCAGGTAAACTGACAGACAGAGGCCGGTGGTGGAGGAGAAGGCCAGCCTCAGGCGGTGGCCCTGCCCCGACAGACGCTTCACCCCTTTACAGGCCGGCATGTACTCCAACATGTCTGTCTCCAGCAGACACGCCTGCTCCTGCACACGGGAACAGAACCAGTGTGTTTAGCGTCTCTCCATTGACATCAGATTTTCCTGACAGAAGTTGTGCACGGGGGGTTCAAAAGTCTGAGACCAGACCAGAGGGACCAGCGTGTCTCTGAAGGACAACCCCAACCCTCCATGTTTCACTGTGGCATCATCCCCTCTCCTTTCATTCACCCTCCTGTTCCTGCTGTGACTCAGACTGGGATTCATCAGTGAACTGGTCTTTTTCCAGCAGTCCTCTGTGACATGCTGCTGAGTGTGTGTCCTGCTCCTCGTCCTCTGAGACTCAGAGGTTGTCTCAGTGCTGAAGTTGCTTTTCTAACTCACAGTGAACTAAGCTTGATGTACTGATCTTCTAGTCAGTGTCAGGGTTCCAGATCATTCACCCCTGTATTCACCTTTGACCAAATCAATCTACTCATTCAGATCATAATGTTATATTGTGAGATTAATGTCTGACCCTGAGCGACCACATGCGCAGCCTGTGATCCTGACAGAGGGCGAAGATGAAGGAGTCTTCCTCCAGCTCCCTGACAGCCAGACTGAGGGCGAGGTCAGCCGGACTCTGCTCCCCGCGGATCGCTGTGGGCATCCAGCCCGACAGCCTCTGCATCATGGAGCTCCTCTTCAGCTCCACCATGGACACGCTGCCTGCAGGGAGGGAAGACACCGTCAGAAGTAAGTACAAAAGCAACCTGAGCAGTTTCCATTCACAGTAAAGGAACAGAACAAGTATGAAACAGAGACTGAAACGTGGCGCGTTGAGACCACCTGTCAACCTGCAGTCACTTCCACAACATTTCCAAGCTGCTGCTCTGCAGAAATCCTGATTTTATAAGTTAACGATGATGGCTGCGCTGTGATTTCAGGTGTATTTACCTGTGCAAAGAGCCAAAACGACAGTAACTTAATGTGAAACCTACTTGATCTGTGCGCTGAGGCCTTCACGTAGGTGATGGAGGACTGACCTCCATCACCTACGTGAAAACTGATGGAAGAAGAATTCTCCTTCCAGCCAGTATGAACAAGAGGAATGATTACAGCAACAAACACTAAAATATGGCAGTGAAGTGACGGCGGTGAGCTGACGGCGGAGAGCTGACGGCGGAGAGCTGACGGCGGTGAAGTGACGGCGGTGAGCTGACGGCGGTGAGCTGATGGCAGAGAGCTGACGGCAGTGAGCTGACGGCGGTGAGGTGACGGCAGATCTTTACCCTGTGTATCGTGAGGGGGCAGAGTGACCACCATGATGCCTCCTGCAGGTGAAGCCAGAGCAAAGTGAGCCTCTCCCTGATGACTCAGCCAGGCCGTACAGGTACTGGGACTCCCCGTCTGTCCTGCCAAGCTGGGGATGATGGCACTGTGTGTCGGGTCCTGCAGACTCAGCTTACCCACATCAGTGAAGATGGACTGCATGTGGAGCTCTGTGACCAGCTCCTGGAGGGGGGGACACAGGCAGCGGGAGAAGGGCCATTTATCTGGTATTATAACCACAGTTTCTCATGCTTAAAATAATAGTGACAGGTGTCCACTGTAATTTCCCAAAACCCAAGATGAAATTGTTTTATTTGACCAAAAATGTTAACACTTTCGTTTACAGTCAGACATTCAGTTTCAGTAACTCACACTGCGGTACATGCGTGTGGGGTGAGGCAGCACCAGTCTGTGGACGCTCTGATTGGTGGAGATGAGGATGAGGACATTGTTGAGAGTCTCCTGGACGCTGACTCCTCCTGGCAGGACAGTACAGTGGGTGAACCTGAGTTTGACAGCGTTGTTGAGGAGGTTGGTGTCTAGAGACTGTTCCACCAGCTGCACCGTGTCTCCTGACGTGGACCTACACAGAGTCACAGCACTGACATGAGTCCACACACGTTTATACATGACGCTGTGATGAACTCCACACTGTTAGGTAGGCAGTAGAACTGTTAAAGTGCTGCAGGAGTTTTGACCTCTCAGACATTATCTACAGGACATCTATCATTATGACGACATGAAAACATAGACCACTGTCCCACAGCCCAGATTCGACTTGAGAAGAAATAAAACAGAAAAAGACATGAAAGCAGCTCTATTGTCACCTGTGAATATTCTATGGATCGTAAAATGCTCAAAATTAACGAACATCAGTGATACACTTTTTCTACCCCCCCCGTCCCAATCTGAGTCCTTTAAAGTCCACAAACACGATGCTACTCACCAGTGTATGAATCTGTTGCTGGTGACTGACAGCAGCTTCCCACTCTCCTCATAATGGAACGCTCCAGCACTGTCGGGAAACTTCAGTCCTCCAGGAAGAGCGCTCAGACCTGCGGACAGAAACCCAGTCATCACCGCCAGACCCGAACCTCTCCCGGACCGTCGGTTGTACTGGTATATTCCGGTGTGTAATATTTTCTCAGTAACACAACACGTCGTGTCTGTGTACCACGGTCAGACACTGCATTTCCACAGTTTGTGTTACTCCTGATTACAGGGGGATCTGTGCCGAGGTACATCGGACTGCAGGAGTCTAACAGTTGTATGATGTGAAACTGTTCGTGAGTAAATTCAGATATCACCGTTTACTGTTTGACAGGTGAGCTAAAAGCTAGGTTACCGGCTAACTAACTAGCTGAAGCAAAAGAGAGACAGAGGACTGTTAGTACACCGCATGTCACCTGCTCAGGAGCTAAGGGCGGCGAATTTAACAGGCCCAGGTGAGCGGTCAGTGTTTCGGTCCAAACACAACCGTAACACAGTAACGTTCCCCCGGGCCCGGTCAACTCACGCTAAGGTTAGCCGGCGTGTTAGCGCTGTTAGCATGCTGTTAGCATGCTCTCGCAGTGAACCCTTGCGTTGAGACGAGCATGTTTAAATGTCAGACAGGAGGACGGAGCTGTGAGGACGGAGTGTGAAGGTTTACCGAGGTTTACGGTCACTTCTCTGAACCGGGACAGGGTTTCCCTCTCAAATCCACAAATTTCTATGAAGCTGCGCTCCAACACCGCCGCCATCTTCTCCTCCGACAACAGTGACGTCAAAGGGACAGAAACCGCGGGCTGTTCTTTCGAACATTTAAAGAGACAGGTCACCACAGACAGGTCACCACAGACAGGTCAGACAGGTCACCACAGACAGGTCATCACAGACAGGTCATCACAGACAGGTCAGACAGGTCACCACAGACAGGTCACCACAGACAGGTCAGACAGGTCACCACAGACAGGTCATCACAGACAGGTCATCACAGACAGGTCACCACAGACAGGTCAGACAGGTCACCACAGACAGGTCACCACAGACAGGTCAGACAGGTTCCCACAGACAGGTCACACAGATCACCACAGACAGGTCATCACAGACACGTCAGAGAGGTCACCACAACCAGGTCAGACAGGCCGCCACAGACAGGCCGCCACAGACAGGTCACCATAGACAGGTCATCACAGACAGATCATCACAGACAGGTCAGACAAATCACCACAGACAGATCATCACAGACAGGTCAGACAGGCCACCACAGAAAGGACATAACAGACAGATCATCACAGACAGGTCTACACAAACAGGTCACCACAGACAGGTCACCACAGACAGATCATTACAGACAGGTCTACACAAACAGGTCACCACAGACAGGTCACCACAGACAGATCATTACAGACAGGTCTACACAAACAGGTCACCACAGACAGGTCACCACAGACAGTTCTACACAAACAGGTCACCACAGACAGGTCACCACAGACAGATCATCACAGACAGGTCTACACAAACAGGTCACCACAGACAGGTCACCACAGACAGGCCATCACAAACAGGTCAGACTGATCACCACAAACAGGTCATCACAGACACGTCAGAGAGGTCACCACAGACAGGTCAGACAGATCACCACAACCAGGTCAGACAGGCCGCCACAGACAGGTCACCATAGACAGGTCATCACAGACAGATCATCACAGACAGGTCAGACAAATCACCACAGACAGATCATCAAAGACAGGTCAGACAGGCCATCACAGACAGGTCAGACAGGCCACCACAGAAAGGACATAACAGACAGATCATCACAGACAGGTCTACACAAACAGGTCACCACAGACAGTTCTACACAAACAGGTCTACACAAACAGGTCACCACAGACAGGTCACCACAGACAGGCCATCACAAACAGGTCAGACTGATCACCACAGACAGGTCACCACAGACAGGCCATCACAGACAGGTCAGACTGATCACCACAGACAGGTCACCACAGACAGACCATCACAGACAGGCCATCACAGACAGGTCAGACTGATCAGCACAGACAGATCACCACAGACAGGCCATCACAGACAGGCCATCACAGACAGGCCATCACAGACAGGTAACAAACTCTTTCCTTGTGACCATTAGAGTTGTCTTTACATTATTTAATCATCCATTTATAGATCAGCACACGAACTGGCGGACACCATCCGAAACGCTCCAAACAGAACATTTTAAGCAAAGAAAGAAGAAGAAAAAGTTCTGGTTCACCGACCTGTCCCATCAAAACATCCACAATGTGAACAGTTGAAATGAAATGCGTGAGACATTTAGAGGACGATGTCTCTGCGATGAGTGTCTGTGATCAGAAACTGTTCCTCTGGCTCTTAATGAAACATCTTACTGGGGAATGAAAGCACAGCCGCACCATTTCCTGGTTCCCACAGTTTGCACCAAATTTCAGGTGGAAGACTTGGATGGAACGAGAACGATGGAATTTAAATTTAGCAGAAAGAATGAGCTCGGTGTGCTGTCGGCCCGTCAGTGGCAGAAGATGAATTTAGATCCTTTAGTGAAAGCACTGAAACAACACTTTGGCCTCTTTCACAGACTGTTCTAATTAAACAAATATAAACTTTTTGTTAGATGATCATTGCTGACGCACAACAAGCAAATGTGATTTATGAGGACTTTTACAATCTGTGAAGCATATGACCCCCTCTGTCCCCAAAAAGCCTCAGAAAGAGCAACAGAGGAGGGACTGCTCTTCAGGATGGACACAAAGGAAATGGACATGTCCAGAACAGAGCAACATAATAGATTTACAGTCTGGAACATTATAGATTATAAACACAGATGAAGAAAATGATCTGGGACAACATTGAGCAACTTCCACAACCTGAGCCACATGACCTCCTGTCCACCACGAAGACCTGGAACACAGACACACTACACAAACACACAAGAGACAAAGCCAAGAACATAATTCACACACAGAGAGGGAGAGATGAGGAGGAGGAGGAGGCTGGGAGTCCTGGAGGACTGAGATCCAGATCCAAGACATCTGGAATGAGGCACCGACAGCCAGGAGAGGGAGAGACGTCCCAGGATGACGGATCCGGGGGGGGGGCACTCCACTCAGGCCTCACGGCTATAAACAGGAAACAGGATGAACATCCTACAGAATCTCAGAGAACACACATTTCTGAAGCTCCATCAATCCTCCACACCCTCCATCCCAAAACCCAGAGGAGCGCCCCCCATGGCAGCTGGTGCTGAGACTAACTGCACCCCCACCCCCCCAGACACACTCTGACCAGTTTCACAACAACACTGCTTTCCAAAGACCAATCAGAGCGAAGCACAGGATCACACGATGTAAAGAAACCTGATCTGAACGTTCAGAACATCTGTGAAGTGTCAGAGACAGAGAGCAGAGGCAGATCCTAACCCAGTCCAGGATCAGACACCACACAGAGACGGGGACAATCTGTTCCATGTCTCACGTGTTTCACAGTGAGACATTTGCTTCTTTTCTCTTCTTTTGTTCATATGTGACTTTTTGCTTTGGCAACACGTTTGATCCAAAATGTCAACAAAGCCAATTTAATTGAAAGAGAGAGAATGGAAGTCAATACAATGTCCTAACAAGGACAGTCCAGCAAATTTTCTCATGAAGACACTTGGACAACAAGAAGTTGCTGCTAGGAATCTGTGTGTGCGTGTGTGTTGAACAGATGAATGTTGGCAGTGATATAAAGTGTTTTTCACTCAGATGAACAGAAACCAGACCCAAGTTCTCATTTGTCAAACAATCAAATCCTTTGTTTCTTTTCTTCTCTTCATCCAGGCTGTGTGTGTGTGTGTGTGTGTTACAGAAATCAGGACATAATTTTCTCATGAAGACGCTTGGACAACAGGAAGTTTGACAGAAAGCTTCTGGGAATCTGTGTGTGTGTCTGTGTGTGTGTGTGTGTGTGTGTGTGTGTGTGTGTGTGTGTGTGTGTGTGTGTGTGTAGCCAGATGAATGCTGGCAGTGAAATAATGAAGAATAATGAAGTCTGTAGATGGAGAACAGAAGGACAGACTGTAGCGCAGAGACAAACAGCAGAGACGTGTAGAGCTGCAGTTGGAACAACAGTCGACACAACCAGCTGTTACCAAGGAGACAGACAGAGACCAGGACACTGAAGACTGCGACAACCCTGCAGATGCATGACTCTGGATAACTGAAGTGAAGTTAAAAACAGTGAAGTGAGATGAGAAACGTCAGACAGCCGAAGACTCAACAACACAGACAGACAGACAGAGAGAGAGACAGACAGGTGGGAATAGGTAGATGTGGAGGACTTAGTGAGCTGCAGCCATGATGAGCAGAAAAATTTCATTTTTTGAGTTTTGGAGGAGCCAGAAGGAGCGAGGAGCGCTCCTGAAGAGAGCCGACGAGCTGAGACTTCAACCTGCACAGCTGTAAGTCTGATTCTACACAGAACAACCCTTTAATGGCACCTGACCCACGTTATAACATGGAAACACATTAAACAGGAAGAGCTGTGTGTGTGTGTGTGTGTGTGTGTGTGTGTGTGTGTGTGTGTGTGTGTGATGTGCAGACTGAGGTTTGACTCATTAAAGCAGGTCAGTCACAGCTGGGAGCAGTAACATCACTCTCACCTGGAGTCTGTTCTCCAGGTTTCCATCCAGGTGCAGCACAAATTTTAACAGAATCTCATGAAATGGTAAAAAGAGAAAGTGAATGAAAGCTCATTTCCACCCACCTCTGTGAACATCGGGAGCTGGAACCCAGAGGGGCTGAACGCCCTAACCCCAGCTGGATTCAGCTGCTGGACCACAAACAGCAGCACAGCAACAGGAGGCTGTCTGCTCTCTGAAACCCACAAACTCTCAGGTTTCATCAGGGCAAAAAAATGTGGAGTCCTTATCAGCCAGTAATAAATCTTTGATGGGGTGAAACATATTTGACCTAATGCTGTCAGCTTTGTTTAGAAAGAAATCTTCAAACTGCTCACAGCTGAATGGGGAGGATTTTGCAAAGGGGACACCCACAGTTTATGGTCTAAACAGGATCCTGGTCTTACGGCTGCTCTTGGTCATGATATCTGAGAGAAATTTGGCTTCTACATCTCCAACATTTTATAGGAGACATGCAGTCTGTCTTTTATCCACTTTCTCTGTGTAGTTTGTTCAGCCAGAGGTCTGCATTGGTCTTCCTAGTTCTAGTTGTTGTAAGAGGGGCATCAGAGACTAGGATAGACAGTCAAGACCTGAGGATGAGGTCTATAAACTCATCAATGTTTAAATGGGTGGGACAGAATTCAGTGTGGGAAACAGGTTGGCTGTTGCATGTTGTGTGACTGTATGGACGCCGTGTAGATCAGTGAGGGGACAAGGCTGGAGAGGAAGTTCACAGTTCAAAGTTCACAGTTCTTATGTTTGTGAAAAAAGTGGCGAAAACTTGCAATTGTGATTGCAAAGACAGCAAAAACTCGAAGATGGTGAATTGTGCCCATGTAAACAGCAGTAATCTGAATTAGTTCTAGTTCAGCCCCAACCAATCTGACCTCTCTCATCAGGAAGGTGTTTCAGTACTACAACTCTGAGTAAGCTCAGATCGATAAAGTTGACAAGACTGTCCAAGGTCTGTGCTGTATGTTGACCACTCGACTGTGGCGACAGCTGCTGATCCAAGTATGAAGCAGAACACTGTCTGACTGCCCGCCATTTCTACACTGGTATCGCTCTTCTTCTCCCAACAGGAAGTGCTTGCTAGGCGACAGTGCAGTCCGGTCAGAGCTGCAAAACACCAGAATGGCATCTCTGCTGCCCCCTGTTGGTACAGAGGTCTTCAGGCGCTTCATACCGGCCTCGTTGGAGGAGATCCAACAACGACATGAAGCTGAGGAGAAGGAGCGACAGAGGAGAAATAACAAAGAGGTACAAAACGCATTGATCACGTACTGATGTCTGAACCTCAGTCAGTATGAACAACCCCTGAAGGCCAAACACTGTAAAGAACTTAAACAGGGCTTTTGAAACTGCTGAAGCTACGATTCTCCACAGGGGAATGGCTTCAGGAAACTAAGCTGAACACATGATGGTCAGTAAATACTGGTTACCTGATTTGGTACAAGGGAGCAGAGGAACACAACCAAGATTTGATCTAAGGGTTCTCCGGTAACAGGAACAGAATCTAAATGCGGAGCTGGAATTTTCTTCTTAGACTTATGAACGGTTTGGCTCCACGCTTGATCTAAAGTCTTTCGACTTCCATATGTCCCACAGGGCACTGATCATGAGCAAGGGGGCAGTTGTAGGTTTCAGCAGTGAGGATCACTCCCGCGTTCAAAAAGCTGCAGATCCTCGGCTGCCGCTGGGGGCTGGCTCCAGAAGTGAGCAATTCTCCATTGGCCCCCATGTTAAAATAGCCAACTTTACAGCCTAAAAAACATATTTACAGCCTGGTACATTTTTTGTTTTTGGTCTCTATTGATAGTTTCCACCTCCGTGAACACTGGGGGGGGTGTATTTAGGCTTAAAATTCTTACATAAATTAGGGCGTGGTTACGTTGCAGTTTTTTCGGTAAGTAAATTTCTCACTATTTTACCTGGATGTTTGTACTAATTAGCATGTATTAGCATATTTTGCCGCTGGCTTATGACTGAATTGCCGATTTGTGGTCGCTGCTGATACAGATAGAGGACCGGAGCAGCTAATGTTAGGAACGCTGTTGCGGTGTGTTCCATGCTCTCAGAGTTCGTTTATTGCGGGAATACTAGGCTACAATTTTATTTGGTCTCATTTTTCTGTTTAAAAGCGGTGAAAGCTGGTAAATATTAAATATTGCTCCGAGCTAAGTGGCCGGGTTCACGGCCGGCTGACCCGTAGAGTAACCGTCTCTCCGCCAAATATGGAAACAACACTCCCACTAAAATCCAAGATGGCGCAGCTCCAATGCCCATGGTTTGGTCACAAAACCGACTCCTCGAAACCAATGGGTGACGTCACGGGTGCTACCTCCATGTTTTATACAGTCTATGATCATGAGCCAAATGCAAGATCCTAGGAAAGTGTCAGAAAGTGCATCTCAGTGCCAGAATTTTTGCCTTAGTCTTTGCTTGTTATGACACAGAAAAATTGTGGGGCTTGTAGAAACTACAGGGAATGAAACCACCTCAGGAGCAGTAAATATTCAACCACACATCATTTCCTAAGATAAAGGAAACACCTTTCTCCGCCCTGGTTTAAAGGCAAAAAGCCACACAGAGCAGCTTTGGACATAACAGTTGTCAGTTGTAGGGAATCCATACTCTGAGCCGAGGCTGGGCTCCCTCGGCTCACTGAGGACAGGGACTCTCTGTGTATATGTAAGAAGTATGTGACAGAAAAACCTTTGAAACCCACCGCTTTAAAGATTTTTAATTTACGTGTAACATCCTGCCAAATGTTCATGCATTATTTCCTGTTTTATTTTGACACAGTCACCTGTGCTGTTGTTTCAGTTCCTGCCCCCGATCATTCACTCCTGCCTCTTATTGCTTATCTGCCCCTGGTGTTTCAGCATGTAAAACCAAACCGTCCTCCCTGATTGGCTGGCTCTCTGGTTCACAGGTAGAGGACAAAGGCCTTCCCAAACGAGCCACTCACCTAGAGGCTGGGAAGCCCCTCCCATTCATCTATGGAGACCCGCCCCCTGAGCTTCTCAACACCCCACTGGAGGAGCTGGATCCCTTCTACCAATCACAGAAGGTGGCTCTCTCTTTACTACATGCTATGCTAACAGTGAGCTTCACTGAACTAACAGATTAGTTAAAACTTCTGACCTCTGACCTCTGACCTGCCTCTCTCTGCAGACGTTCATTGTGCTCAGTAAAGGAAACATCATCCACAGGTTTAATGCTGAGTCAACCTGTTACCTACTGAGTCCCTTCAGTCCTATGAGGACCACCGCCACCAGGATCCTCATTCACTCATATCCTTTATGATGTCACACTGTACTCCTTCCTGATTGGTCTGCGAAGCTGGTAGAAAGTCATGTACTGCCTTTACCCTAACCCTACTGATGATGTTTCTGGTTCCTTAAAACCAAAACTTTGTTCCGTTTGTTCATCCTGCTGACGCTTCTGACCAACTGCGTGTTCATGATCATAGGTTATCCTCCAGCATGGAGCAGGACTGTGGAGTGAGTGCAAGCACACACACACACACACACACACACACACACAGGAGCAGATGAACAGAGGAAGTGCTGATGACCAGCTGTGGCCTGTAGCTCACGGAGCTGACGAGTGATGTCATAAACGTGGAATGTACAGTCAAAGCTAAAAGTTTAGGGCTCAGAGACAAACAAAGAGTCAGTGTGTCCTCGATTTCAGATGCTCATGGTTCACAAAGATATCATCTCAGAAGAACGCGAAGAAGAGCAAGTCAAAGGTCACGACCGTTCCAAAGGTCCCAACTTTGACCTCTCTGGGGAGCTTCAGCTCTGAGATAATCACTGTCCTCAGGACATGAAACACTCAGTGTTTTGTCTCGATCTCATGTGAACAGGTTCACGATACTGTCACAGAATGAAAGCAGAAAATAATGTTCAGAATGGGTCCTGGTAGCGCCCCCTACAGATTGCACTCTGTCTCTGGCTCAGACGGTTAGAGGTGTCCCTCATGGATCAGCACTAGGCCCAGTGACATTTACTTTGTGCGTGAAAAATATTTCTTTCACCACTGAACGTTTCCGTGTCAGTGCTCAGCGAATCTCTGCAGGCGTGTTTTATGTGTGTAGTATGTGTCAGTGCTTCCCCAATAAAATATATAACAATACTTCCTAATGATATAATTAAAACATGGCCTGGTTTGAATGGATGGATGGACCAATTAGAAATGGTGAATTTATTTAAGCTCACATACATTTTAGTTAGAATGTGTTTAGTTTGGTATAGAAAACAAACTCAGAAATGCCTTCGGCGTAACTTTACAAACAGTTCATTTCCTTACAAATGTTATATTTCTATGTGTTTTGACACAGTTGTTGTAGTGTTCACATGTTCTGTGTTTGAACAGGTATGTGTTCACAGCCATCTACACGTTTGAAGTCGTCATAAAGATTCTGTCGCGAGGCCTCTGCGTCGGACGCTTCACCTTCCTCAGAGATCCCTGGAACTGGCTGGACATCATGGTCATCTGCACGGCGTAATGATGATGATGATGGTGGTGGTGATGATGATGGTGGTGGTGATGATGATGAAGGTGATGATGATGGCGTCTCTGTTGTTTCAGATTTCTGACGCACTCTGTCTATGTGGGGAAACTTTCTGTACTGAGCACGATTCCCAGAGGGCTGAAGATGATCTCAGTCTACCCAGGTCAGTGTGTTACTGTGTGTGTGTGTGTGTGTCTGTGTGTGTGTGTCTGTGTGTGAGTGAGTGAGTGAGTGAGTGAGTGAGTGAGTGAGTGAGTGAGTGAGTGAGTGTGTGTGTGTGTATGTGTAGCTGCAGAGGTTAAAGGGTCAGTTTTTAACCCCCAGGTGTGAAGAGGACTGCCGGAGCGCTCATCCAATCAGTGAAGAGGCTGACTGCTGTCATCGTCCTGATGGTGTTTGTCCTCAGCATCTTGGCTCTGATTGGTCTGCAGCTCTTCATGGGAAATCTGAGGCAAAAATGTGTCAAATGGCCTGAGTCGCAGTCGCTTGGCAACCTGACCGACACTGGCAACCAAACAGGAAGCAGTGACTTTGATTTCCACAAGTACATCAGCCAACCAGGTACGGTGATAATGATGGTGATGAAGGTGATGAAGGTGATGATGGTGATGATGGTGATAATAGTGATGATGGTGATGATGATGATGGTGATGGTGATGATGATGGAGGTGATGAAGGTGATGATGATGATGATGATTATGGTGATGATGGTGATGAAGGTGATGTGGTGTTGATGATGATTATTGTGATGGTGATGAAGGTGATGGTGATGATGACGATGATGATGATTGTGATGGTGATGGTGATGATGATGAAACTCAGCTTCCAGCTGAGCCTGATGGGAACATCATTACTTTTGCATGTTGCTGATTATAAACCAAAGTATTCAATGACTGACCTGATGATGGCACTGGATGAAGAGTTGGAAAATGATCTGGGACGATGTTGAGCAACTTGCAGGACCTGAGCCACATGACCTCCTGTCCACCACGAAGACCTGGAACGAACGACAAACTACACAAACACACAAGAGACAAAGCCAAGAACATCATTCACACACACAGAGGGAGAGACGAGGAGGCTGGGACTCCTGGAGGACCGAGATCCAGATCCAAGACATCTGGAACGAGGCACTGACAGCCAGGAGAGGGAGAGACGTCCCAGGACAGGGACGGGGGGGGGGGGTTTGCTTAAGGCTCATTCAGTTCAATTCAGTAATATTTATTGTTTTTTATTATTTATTTATTTATTGGAAAGATCGGAACATGTCACTGGGATTAAAGGAACAGCACTAGGTTGGTTAGTCATGGAGTTCCACAGGGTTCTGTGCTTGGACCCATACTGTTCACCTTATACATGCTTCCCCTAGACAATATTATCAGGAAGCATGGAATAGATGTCCATTGCTATGCAGATGATACCCAGTTATATTTATCTATGAAGCCAGAGGAAGCAGATCAGTTAGCCATACTTCAGACAAAACTGAGGTTATTGTTGTGTTTGGTCCTAAAAGATGATGCATCTCCAGTTGTGAGAGCGAAAAGCTAATGACTTCGTCTGTGGTATGAGTAGGTCTGTGCTGCCCTCTGCTGGACAGCACCGAGATCTAATGCACCTCATCACTGTGGTTTCTGTGATTTGATTTTCATTTGACACTGGAAGAAAATTCATTCAGTCATCATAGACAAGAAGATCAATATTTGTCCTTTTAAAGACGTTTTTCAGTGAATCATGGCTCAGAACACACACGAAACGTGACAAACTGTGCTGGAGTTCACTTCGTCAATTTGTTTTCAAATCCTCCGTACAACACTGACTTTACTCGTCTGCCTGTTTATATGATAGGGAATCTCTACTTCCTCCCTGGTCAGCTGGATGCTCTGCTGTGTGGAAACATCTCTGATGCCGGGTACGTTCTTATGATGTTCTCATCTGTCACATTCACTTAAAATAATAACGATAATAATGAGAGGTGATGATGTGTTCAGGGTCTGTCCGGACGGTTACGTCTGTGTGAGGGCGGGCAGCAACCCGAACTACGGATACACAAGCTATGACTCGTTTGGTTGGTCTCTGCTGGCTCTGTTCAGACTGATGACCCAGGACTTCTGGGAAAACCTGTTCCAGCTGGTCAGTAACACGCACGCACACACACACGCGCACACGCACGCACGCACACACACACACGCACACCTTGACCTTCACTCTCCTGACCCCAGGAAACGCCGCCTCATTTCGTCTGCGCTGCAGCTGTATGTACAGCAAAGTGACAATAAAGCCTGATTTGATGATTTGATGAATTCAACAAAGCTTTATTTACAAGAACATTTCAACAACAACGTTGCCAAAGCATCAAACTACAGTTTATCCAGGTTCACAACAAAAAACAAGGAGACAAAATCAAGACCAGTGTAGATATGTACATTTATTATTTACTGTCTCTCTCCCTCTGTCTTTGTTTCTGTCTCTCACCTGTCTCTGTCTCTCTGCAGATGTTGCAAACAGCAGGTAAAACCTTCGTGATCATCTTCATGCTCCTCGTCTTCCCTGTCTGTTTCTGCCTCATCAGCCTCTTCCTGGTCATGGTTGCTATGGCATCCGTCGAGCAGCACATGGCCAGAGTTGCCGAAGCCAAACAGAAAGAAGATGAGTTCATTCAGATCCAGGAGGTGATGAAGAGGAGGGAAGAGAAGGAGGAGGAAGAAGAGGAGGTGGGTGTTTGGTGTCAGGTAGGAACTAAGGAATGAACCTAAATGTTACAGGTAAATGATAACATCAGTTTAAGCTGTAAACACTGTGATGCTCATTATTTTCACATTGTTTACTGAGTAAATAACATAGAAATAAACACAAAAGCAGAATGACCTGTGTGTGTGTGTGTGTGTGTGTGTGTGTGTGTGTGTGTGTGTGTGTGTGTGTGTGTGTGTGTGCAGGCGGCCTGCAGAGTGGAGCTCTCAGAGCAACAGGACTCAGCACCACAGAAGAAGAATTCAGCTGGAGTAATAACGTGTCCTCCGTGTTGTTTGGCCGTCCTGAGGTGGAACTGTTGTGGCTGCTGGCGGTGGCTCAAACAGCGGCTCTACACCTTAATCACGAACCCGTTCTTCGACTTTGGGATCGTCGTCTGCATCGTGATTGACTGTATCTTCTTCGCCATGGAGCATTATCCCATGACAGAGGAGTTCGCAGAGCTGCTGAGCATCGCAAACCTGGTCAGTGTTACAGGAAACCATAAAGATAAAGTGATGAGACTCCACGGGTAATTTCGAATCGTCACGAAACGAGCACAAAGCTGCCCAAAGACACAAAAGAAGCACAAACATACAAAAATCTGAACTTGTGGGTGTTGGTCCTCTGTAGGGGGGTGGGGGGGCCTTTTGTCCCATAATCCATTCTGGTAAAGGCGGCTTGTTTACCCCAACCAGCAGGGTTTGTACTGCTCAGTAACCCTGACCTCTGACCTCTGACCCTCCTTGCAGGTTTTCACAGGGATCTACACAGCTGAGATGATCCTCAAACTTTTGGCCTTGGACCCGTACGGTTACTTCCAGGTCAGACTTTCTGTTTGGCAACTCAGTAATGACACCTGACAGGTGTTCCCATGGAAATGTGTGTGATTGTTTTGTTGCCATGGTTACAGGTGCGCTGGAACATTTACGAGAGCATCGTTGTCATCGTCTGTTGGTTGGAGCTGATTTTTATTGATGTTGAGGGCCTGTCCATACTGGTTGGTGTTGAAGTGGTGGTAACGTATTGTGTCACTTCCTGTTTGCTTCTGCTCTGTTGTGTAATGAGTGTTTGGAGTTATCCTAGATTATCAATCTGTGGTCAATCTCTGAATTCTTGCACACGTGTGACACACTGCTGCGTGTATGAGATGTTTAGTGACACCTCTGCCTCCTTTAGCGATAATGGTATGTGTAATAAATGTAGCATTTCTGTAGCATCGGAGGCGAGGCTGAGGGAAGTGGAGGCTCGGCTCCACACCATAGATAACTGCCCCGTAGCTGTGCTAGCTAGTCAGTCCCCTGTAGTTGGTGCGGACCAGCCTGGAGTAGCTTCAGAATCAGAATAACTTTATTAATCCCCCTAGGGAAATTCTTACTGTTACTTACAACTCCCAGCTGAAAATGAAGAAAAGAGGAAAATTGCACAGAGTGTGTAGTAAGAGAAAAAAGTTTCTAGAATAAATAAGTGAAGTGAAAACAAAATAAAAGTATAGTATAATGAAAATCAAGTAAAAATATTGCAATAACTCCAATATCAAACTCCAGTCGGAGGTTACTAAAAATAAGGTGGAATCAGTGTGTAACTATGCCAAAACAATATCGCACATTCTCTGGACCTCTGCCCGATTTGACCAGTGGTGACATGTTTAGCAGCGTGTCATCATTCTGTCGATGGATGTCTCGGTGGTGTTCAGCAAACGACGTGGCCTTCAGAGACTAAACTGGAAAACTTTTTGGGGAAAACCTGGTCTGATTAGGAGAGACCGCATCATCCCACTGTGGATGGTGCAGCTCACATATCTAGAAATATGACAGATTTTATTAGACAACCAAAGTCATGAGACCAGGAGGCAGAGCTGCAGTCCTACACGCTTCTCTGTAGTTTCTCTAGAGCTGTCACCCTCCCATGATTCTTCCTATTCCAACATTTCCTTTATCCTATAGAGACTGTGTCTGCTCCCCGTCAACAAAAAGTGTATAAACCAAAAGGCAAGAGGTGTTATTCATAAAAACCTCAAAAAATTAATACTATAAAATTGTTTCAACCTAAAAGCACCACAATTAGATGTGGGCTATTAAACATTAGATCTCTCTTGTCTAAACCTCTGTTAGTTTGGTCCTAAACACCTCAGGAACAGTTTATCTGATCATGTAGTTCCTCTGGATGGCATTAATTTAGCCTCCGGTACGACTGTGAGGAACCTTGGAGTTATTTTTGATCAGGATTTGTCCTTTAACTCATATAAAACAAGTCTGTAGCCCCGCCCTCTTTCACCTGCACAGTATCAGTAAGATCAGGAACGTTCTGTCGCAGAGTGATGCTGAAAAATGAGTCCATGCATTTGTTACTTCCAGGCTGGACGACTGTAATTCCCTGTTATCAGGATGTTAACTCTGTAAAAAGCATCCAGCTGATCCAAAATGCTGCAGCCAGAGTACTGACTGGAATTAGCAACAGAGATCATATTACTCCTGTGTTAACTTCTCTTCGCTGGCTTCCTGTAAAATCCAGAATTGATTTTAAATTGACTTATATGTCAATTTAAAATCAATTCTTAAATGTGCGGCCCTGAGGGCCTCACATATAAGGCCCTCAGGGGCCCTCAGGGGCCAGGCTCCTTCATATCTCACAGAGCTGATAGAACCATATTATCCCAACAGACTGCTTCGTTCCCAGAATGCAGGTTTGCTTATGGTTCCCAGAATCTCTAACCGTAGAATGGGAGGCCGAGCCTTTAGCTATCAGGCCCCTCTCCTGTGGAACCAGTCTGGGTTCAGGAAGCAGACACACTCTCTGATTTTAAAATTAGGTTTCAAACCTTTTTGTTTGACAAAGCTTATAATTAGTTGTAGTTATAGTTTTAGTTATTTTAGTTATTATGACTAAACTCATCATTGTGGCATCATCATCATCATCATTATCACTAATTACTTCATACATCATTTAACACTATTAACATGACTACCTGCCTGTTTTGTCTCTTGTCTGTTTGGTGTCCAGATGCGGATGCTGAGACTGGCCCGGTGGTGGCCAACCCTCCACATGTTCATGAAGGTTATCTGGACCTCAGTCCGGGCCCTGAGGAACCTGACTCTTGTTCTGTTGATCATGGTCTTCCTCTTCACCATTGCTGGCACGCAGCTGTTCCACGAGGATTATGGAAACGTCTGTCGCATTCCAGAGAACTGTAGGCTTCCTCGCTGGCACATGTACGACTTTTTCCACACCTTCATCCTTATCTTCAGGGCCCTGTGTGGCGAGTGGATTGAGACCATGTGGGACTGCATGGAAGTCTCAGGTCCGACCATGTGTCTGATCTTCTACATGACGGTCCTGGTCATCGGAAACCTGCTGGTGAGCCTCTCCCTATGTCCCTATCCGACCTGAGCCTGGTTTAACCCTCTGGAGTCCAGCAGGTCAGATGTAGCTACAAACAAACTGGGAGTTCTGGCTTAAATCTTCAGCAGTGAAAAAGTTAATTAGGTATTGAATGTTAATACCATTACAGGTATGGGTCCTGAACTGGTCCTCGTCCTGCTGCAAGTCCTCTGTTCCTGGCTTTGTTTCAGGAATTGATGCTGACCCTGACCTTGTTTTAGGTCTGGAATCTGTGAATGACTTTGTCTTTGGTCCTGAGTCTGTTCCTGGTCTTGTTTCAGGTCCTGAATCTGTTCCTGGCCTTATTGCTGAACTTTTTCAACAACGACAATCCAAAAGAAAAAGAGGAAAACAACGTACAAATTGCCGTTGCCCAGATCAAAGGGAGGGTGACGCGCACCAGGATCTGGATCCTACAACATATGTGGACTTTGCTGGGAAAGAGGAACTACATGAAACCCGACCACAAAGGTAGGCCTGTGTGTGTGTGTGTGTGTGTGTGTGTGTGTGTGTGTGTGTGTGTGTGTGTCTGTGTCAGCATGTCATCATCATATGTCTGATGTCTGTGGACAGATGTTGTCCGAGCTTTACAGGTGTATCTGTTACTGAGTTCTCGTGGGTCAGAACGGCAGGTCGACAGGTGTCCTGGTTGATGTGACCTCAGGACGAGATGGTTTTCAGTTTTGCTTTTGGCCTTTGGAGGTTTTGGAGTTCAGGGTTTTTCAGGCTGTTACTGTTGCTGAAACCGTTGAAGGTTTCTGAGTTTAACTCGTCAGCCTCAGATTTCAGGAGTGAAATTGTGTTTGTGTATGTTACTGTTAGTGGCCGACAGTACGAAGGAATGCCTGGGTTTGACCTGCGTGACCTCAGACCAGCCAGCGTCAGACGTTAAGGCCCCTGGAGGTAAATACGACAGCACCACCTTCCGGAGGGTTCCCGAGGCCGAGGCCGAGATTGAATTCAAGACGCCTGAGAACGAAGAGAAAGAAGAGAAAAAGCAACAAGTAAAGGGTTTCTGCTCTGATTGGGTGGCGTCTTATTTCCTGTTTTCTTATTTCCATATTTTAGTTTTGAATCTCCCCTTTTCTGCTTTGCTTTACAATTTATAGTCACATGTATGAGCTGATAGTTGGGTTCACATCCTGAACAGTGACTAATAATTTCATCCAGAAAGGAGAAAAAAACAGAACAAACAACAGTGAATATAAGGAAGAAAAGTCACAACACACAGATAATAAATATATCATCAGTGTACGCGGATGAAATCGCTCCGAACCCGAACCTGTCGTTCAGCTCCATCCATCAAATCTCAGCCTTTTTGACAAAGTTCTCAGTGTTTTGAATTTGTTGGTTAGTTTCTACATTAACTGGACTTTTCACCCAGTTTCCTGTGAACACGAGTGATTTACACTCACTGTGAAACATGAATAGACCTTCAGTCTGGTTCAGGCCTTTGTTCTTCACAAAGCTGAACAACAATAAAGGAAAAGCTGCAGGGCTGCCGCTGTCGCTCAGAATCCAAAAAATCCGGATGATTCCGTGCGTCCGTGAACCAGACACAGCACTTTAAACAGGAAAAGTCTCATTCATCTGCTCTGTTTATGCTGCTCCAGCTGTTCACTGAGCAGCTGACCCTGGAACCACCAACAACACTAACTGATCCCAGATCAGAGTCTTTTTCCAGCCTGTGCTCTTTGGAGACCCAGTAGTGCAGTAGTAATAAAGTAGTAATAATCATCAGAAACTTTTATGTAAATTTATTTATGAATGTTTTTGTTCAGCAGGATGAAGACAATGCAAATCATAGAGAAAACACACCTGAGGACTGCTGCTGTGACAGTACGCACACACACACACACACACACACATACACACACAATGACCAGTAACAGCTCTGATGAGCCTGTGTGTGTGTGTGTCTCAGGTTGTTACCGTTGCTGTCCATTCCTGGATGCGGACACGTCCCGGGGCCCGGGGAGGGTGTGGTCTAACTTCAGGAGAGCCTGTTTCTCTGTTGTACAACACAAATACTTTGAGACCTTCATCATCTTCATCATCCTGCTGAGCAGTGCAGCTCTGGTAAACACAAACACGGCAGCATCAGGGGCCCCTGAGGGCCCCTGAGGGCCTTATATGTAAGGAGAAGGATTTTAAAATCAATTCTGGATTTTACAGGAAGCCAACGAAGAGAAGTTAACACAGGAGTAATATGATCTCTGTTGCTAATTCCAGTCAGTACTCTGGCTGCAGCATTTTGGATCAGCTGGAGGCTTTTTACAGAGTTAACATCCTGATAACAGGGAATTACAGTCGTCCAGCCTGGAAGTAACAAATGCATGGACTCATTTTTCAGCATCACTCTGCGACAGAACGTTCCTGATCTTACTGATACTGTGCAGGTGAAAGAAGGCAGGGCTACAGACTTGTTTTATATGAGTTAAAGGACAAATCCTGATCAAAAATAACTCCAAGGTTCCTCACAGTCGTACCGGAGGCTAAATTAATGCCATCCAGAGGAACTACATGATCAGATAAACTGTTCCTGAGGTGTTTAGGACCAAACACAATAACCTCAGTTTTGAATTCAGAAGATCATCAGTTGACTTGATCTGATGAAGAATGTGGTAATGGCTGGTTTACGCACTGGGAGAAGACTTGGTCAGTGAGGGGGGGTTAAAAGCCTGTCCACCTGGTAACGTGTGTGTGTGTTTGTGTGTGTGTGTGTGAGAACAGGTGTTTGAGGACGTCCACTTACAGCAGCGTCAGGTCTTACAGATGGTTCTGGACAAGGCCGATCAGGTGTTCGCGTACCTGTTCCTGCTGGAGATGGTTCTCAAGTGGATCGGCTGTGGATTCAGGAAGTACTTCACCAGCGCCTGGTGCTGGCTCGACTTCCTCATCTTGGCGGTAAGAACCCGATCTTCCTCTGTGCTGTACTGACTTGCTCTTTCCATCAGTGTTTAACTCTCACCTGTAGAACGACGTCATCACCAGGTGTGCTGTGTCTTCCAGGTGTCTCTGGTGTCAATCGCGCTAGGCATGCTGGGATACTCTGAACTGGGAGCCGGCCTGTCCCTGAAGACTGTGAGAGCTCTGAGGCCCCTGAGGGCCCTGTCTCGCTTCCAGGGCCTGAGGGTAAGACAGGCACTCTGAACACAGACAGTAACTGAGGTCATTTTGTTCTTCACTGAAACTGTTAGTGAAGCTTTGAGTTCAGATCATTGAGTCACAGGTACAGACAGGTACAGACAGACAGCTCCACCTGTCCATGTGTATCTATACATGTCTCACTCTCTACCCGTCTGTCTGCAGGTGGTGTTGAAGGTTCTGGGTGTAACCCTCCCGGCCATGTGTGACGTGTTGTTTGTGGTTTTGTTCGTCTGGTGTATCTTCAGCATCACTGGAGTGCATTTATTTGCTGGAAAGTTCTACTACTGCTTTAATGAGACATCAGACGATCTGTTCTTTTCGGAGGACTTGAACAACAAGACAGAGTGTCTGTCTCTGATACAGCAGAACTACACTGAAGTTCGCTGGAAGAACACGAAGAATAACTATGACACCGTGAGCGCAGGCTACCTGTCACTGCTGCAAGTGGTCAGTGGGAACACACTGAGACACACACTGAGACACACACTGAGACACACACTGAGACACACACTGAGTCACACACTGAGACACTGAGACAGACACTGAGACAGACACTGAGACACTGAGACAGACACTGAGACACACACTGAGACACACACTGAGTCACACACTGAGTCACACACTGAGACACACACTGAGACACTGAGACAGACACTGAGACACACACTGAGACACACACTGAGACACACACTGAGTCACACACTGAGACACTGAGACAGACACTGAGACAGACACTGAGACACTGAGACAGACACTGAGACACACACTGAGACACACACTGAGACAGACACTGAGACAGACACTGAGTCACACACTGAGACACACACTGAGACAAACACTGAGACACTGTCAAATACTGAACCTTCATTATTTTCAATGGAATCACTTCATTAGAAAAGACACTTAAATTCACAGTTTTCCTTATGAAGTTCTGTCTTGTGTCTCTGTCAGGCAACATTTAAAGGCTGGATGGACATCATGTATTCAGCAGTGGACTCCAGACAGGTCAGTGCAGCAGCAGCTTCACTGACACTAATACTGATCATGGTACTGTATTGGTACAGCCTCTGATACTGACACTGCTGCCTGCCTGTGTGTGTGTGTGTGTGTGTGTGTGTGTGTGTGTCTGTGTCTGTGTGTCTGTGTGTCTGTGTGTAGGTGGAGTCTCAGCCAGCGTTTGAGTCCAACTTGTACATGTACCTGTACTTCATCTGTTTCATCATCATTGGCCGCTTCTTCACCTTCAATTTCTTCATCAGAGTCTTCATCAACACGCTGGATCAGCTAAGACACAAGATATGTTTCTATACAGGCTGAGGGACAGACAGTTAGACTGTTACCATGACAACAGTTCAGGTGCCGTGTAAAGCTAAGGTGCAGGTGTTGAACCACTTTAAACTGGACACATTCTTCTCATGTTGGTTTCTGTGAGTTAACGTCGCTCTTTCCTCTCGTCTTTACTTTGGAGGGAAACATGTTTTCATGACGGAGGAGCAGCAGAAACATTTGTGGGCCATGAAAAAACTGTTCTCCAAGAAACCTCAGAAACCGGTTCCACGACCCCAGGTGGGTTCACCGACTTCCTGTCCGACTGTGGTCAGATCGAAGGACGCTGGTTAAACTGGTTAATCTGCATTAAACTCAGAATCAGAATCTTTATGAATGAAATGAAACTGCACGCAGTCCCATTCAGAAGCAATCTAAACATTTTCCTATGTACAAAGATTTAAAGAAAAAGAATTTCTTGTAAACTAGTGTAATAAATAAATATAATGAAATATATGTAACGCTGCAGCAGGTCAGAGCGAGACAGTCACTGAGAGCGTTTAGGTTTCAGGTGATTAAAATGAACAGATAATCCTGTGGTGGGACGCGTCCTTTAACAAATGGACAGATTGTTATGAGGCTGTAGCCAAGAACATGAGGGAAGGACACCACTGGACAGACTGATGATTGACAATGTCCTTTTATTTAACTCAAAATCACCAGCGTACAGTCTGAGACGGGGGGGTGGACAAAACCAGGAGACAAACACAGGGCAGGTCAAAGGTGCTCTGGAAAAGACATAACCACAGGGACAGCGACACGACAGGGACAGACTCGGGCAGGAATGCAGACTTGGACTCAGGCAGGGACACAAATAAACTGATAAAGAGACGGGAGCAATGAGACGTATATACAGGTGGGACACAAAGATGGGAAGTGAACTAGGAACAGACACACAAAGGCTTCAAAATAAAACAGGAAATGCAGAACAAAAGTCAAAACAAGAATAACATAACTTCAAAATAAAATCAGGAACTACTCAAAAAAAAGTCAGAAGACCAAATCCAAACGGTCCATAAAAAGTTTAACAGAGTTCAAACAGCCGCCCTAGTATCTGCTCACAACACAGATGTATGAAGATTTCCAGATTTTGGACACGGTGTTGGATTTCAGACTTTGATTCGAGATGGAAGCGATGAGCTCTTCGAACAAATTCAGAGCCCTAACCCATGACTGTCTGGATCTCTGGCTGTGTTACAGTCTTTACTTTTCAAAGTAATTGTCATCCAGCTGTAACATCCTGTACCTTTCCTCCTCCTCCTCCTCCTGTTCCTGCAGAATAAATGCCAGGCTCTGCTCTTTGACCTGGTGACCAAACAGTGTTTCGAGGTCTTCATGGTGGTGGTGATCTGCCTGAACATGGTGACTCTGATGGTGGAGACGCAGGAGGACAGCATGGAAAAGGAGTTCATTTTACACTGGTTCAACTTCTCTTTTTACCTCGTCTTCTTCATCGAGTTCCTCCTGAAGATCACTGCGCTCAGACAGCACTACTTCTCCGACTACTTGAACATCCTTGACTTTGTGATTATTTTCTTCTCCACCGTAGGTGAGTCGGCCAGTTTTCATACGGTGATGTCTCGTCTGGTGATGTCATGGAGAAGAGTGATGGAGAGCGTGGAGAGTGAATGATAGCTTGATTGGGGCGGCAAGGTGGTGCAGTGGTTAGCACTGTCGCCTCACAGCAAGAGTGTTCCAGGTTCGAACCCTGGGCTGGGCTCTTCTGTGTGCAATTTGCATGTTCTCCCCGTGCATTAGGTCACACACATTAGGTCAATTGGCTGCTCTAAATTTCCCCCCAGGTGTGAATGGTTGTCTGTGTGTCAGCCCTGCGATTGGCTGGTGACCAGTCCAGGCCCTGCCTCTTGCCCATCCTCAGCTGGGATAGGCTCCTGTGACCCTGACAGATGACAGATTGGTGAATTGAATGGATCATGCCACACCTTTGTGGTGTCATATTTGGTTCATTTTTAAATACTTGAATGGAAAGGTCCCATAATGCTTTAGGGATGTAAACAGGAAGTAAAATGTTGCTCTTTGGCTTACACTGTGACACTGTGAGGAGGTGCCTCACAGGAGGAAAACCGCTGCTGTACTGGAAAAGAAATATTAGACATCAGTCCACCCAGCAGGTGGCGCTGCTCCCCATGAGGCATCATGCAGTGATCTAGAAGAATAAGGTGCTTCCAGTTTCTCTCTCTTTCTTTCTTGCAGATCTTTTCATAGCTGATTTGGTGGAGAAGTATTTCTTCCCACAGAGCTTACTGCCTATTCTCCGATTGGGTCGGATCAGTCGTATCATCCATCTCTTTCGCTGGGCCCAGAGGATCCAGACGTTACTTGCGGCCTTTATGATGTCACTGCCTGCCCTCTTCAACATCTGCCTCCTCCTCTTCCTCCTCATGTTCACCTTCTCCAGCTTCGGCATGTTCAGCTTCGCCCATGTGAAGAAGGAGGCCATGATAAACGACACGTTTAACTTCGAGACTTTTGTGAACAGCATGATTTGTCTGTTTACAATAATCACAACAGCTGGATGGGATGGTCTTCTTTTTCCCATCCTGAACACGCCTCCGGACTGCGACCCAGACTTTGAGACCCCGGGATCTGCTGTGAGAGGGAACTGCGGCAGTCCAACAGTGGGCATCGTCTTCTTCACCTCCTACATCATCTTGTCCATGCTGCTGGTGGTCCACCTGTTCATTGCCGTCATTCTGGAGACCTTCAGTGTGGAGGACATCGAGCGGCTGAGTGATGGCGACCTGCAGATGTTTTATAAAGCCTGGAGGAAGTTCGACCCCGACGGCTCACAGGTCATACAGTACAGGTGAGTCCCAGCTCCATGCAATCCAACCTGCTTTACAGGAAAATTAAAATTAAAATCAGAATTAGGTTTTGGTCCTGATGGACCGCAGCCTCCTGCCGGAGGGAAGTGTCTCAAAGAGTTTGTGACCAGGGTGGGAGGGATCAGCTGCTGATCTTACCTGCACGCCTCAGGGTACAGGTGGAGGCGTACAGGTCCTGGAGAGATGGCATCGCCTTCTCAGCAGAGTGGATGATACAATACGCTGCAGCCTTCCTTTGTCCTCGGCAGTGGCCGCAGCGTACCAGATGGTGATGGAGGAGGTGAGGATGGACTCAGTGATGGAGGTGTAGAAGTGCACCATCACTGACCTCGGCTGGTTGAACTTCTTCAGCAGCCGGAGGAAGCATATCCTCTGGTGGGCTTTTTTGGTGAGGGAGCTGATGTTCAGCTCCCACTTGAGGTCCTGGGTGATGAGGGTTCCCAGGAAGGTGAAGGACTCCACCCTGTTGACTGAGGAGTCACTCAGGAGGATGGGGGCAGGAGGGGCTGGGTTCTTCCTGAAGTCTGCAACCATCTCCACTGTCTTTGCCGTGTTCAGCTCCAGGTTGTTTTTGTAGCACCAGGTGGTCAATCTCCCACCTGTATGCAGACTCGTCCCCATCGGAGATGAGACCAATGAGGGTGGTGTCGTCTGCTAACTTTAGCAGTTTGACAGACCGGTGATTATTTTCTTTATTTTACTTTTGTCATTGAGATTGACTCTGAGACTGTGGTCATCAAAAGACAGATTAGAATCAAAGGTAACTCTTACACTTCTGGGGCTAACAGAGGAGCCAAGTTATCAGATTTATCATCAGAAGCTGAAGAGTTTAATAAACTTAAACTCAAACTTTTCAGAGATGTCATTGGTCTGAACCGTGGACTCTGGTGATCTCTACAATTGACTCTCTTGTGTTCTACAGTCAGCTGTCAGATTTCTGCGACGCTCTGCATGGTCCTCTGAGGATTCCCAAACCAAACACCATCAAACTGATCCACATGGATCTGCCTCTACTTCCTGGAGACAAGATTCACTGTGTGGATGTCCTGCTCACACTTACTGCACAGGTAACGTCGCTGTTCACACATGAAACAAGCGTAAGAATAAGAACAGGAATAAAAATAAGAATCATATGTGTGCAGGTGTTCGGTGATTCGGGAGAGACGGATGCTCTCAAAGCCACAATGGAGGAAAAGTTCACTGCCAACAACTCATGCAAGGTTTTACATCTAAACTCAGCTCCTGGGTATAACCTTAAATATCAGTCCCACCCACACGACATCCTGCCTGGTGTAATAGGTGACATCTGTTTCCTGTAGGTGTCGTACGAGCCAATCAGCAGCACCCTGCGGAGGAGACAGGAGGAAATTGCGGCAACAGTGATACAGAGAGCGTACAGGAAACACCTCCTGCAGGACAGAGATGGCGAGGAGACGGTGCCTGAGTCTGCAGGCGGCGCTTCAGGTGCTCCAGGTGTTTAAGGTCGACCAGACCCTGAATCAGCATCTCTGGTCTGTGCTGAGGAGTTTTTAATCTTCTAACAAAGCTGAAACAGATAAATTTCATTTAACTACTAATCCAAGTTATTACTGTAGTGACACTTTGCTAACACTTATTACAGGTACATGATCTCGGTGTAGAATAGTATCAGTGATCACCTGATAGTTTTCTCTGGTCCACAGTCTTAGGAGATGCCTGCTTGACCAGAAATGTCTTTTGATGGACATTCAAGGTGACCAATCACAGACCTTGACACTGGTGTGACATTATACACCAACCTGAAGCAGTTTAGCTACAAACAGAGCAGCGATGTTCTATTTTGCTGTCAGCATGCTAACGTGACAACGTTAGCGACTGTTTAGCAGATATAATGTTTACAATGTGCACCATCTTAGTTTAGTGCGCTAGCATGTTAACATTAGCTAATTAGCAGTAAGCATCAAGTACAGCTGCTGTTGATGGGAATGTTATTAGTTCTGTAGGTATCAGATCATAAACCAAAGCCTGGAACAAAGTAAACGTGACCTGATGATGGCGCTACGTGAAAAGTCATCCACAAATTCAGTGCTGTTCATCCTGAGGGAGACATGAACGTCTGAACCACATTTCACCACAATCCGTCCAACAGCTGCTGAGATGTTTCAGATCTGATGTCCACAGAAACCTGGTCCTCACGTAGCTGAAAACAAGTCAGACAAACTCAGAAACATATTTAGTTTGTTGGACAAAGTTTGTTTCCCAGCAGACTGATTAACCTGCACAAATACTCAGAAGTGCACATAACAATATGTTATCCACATGTATTACACATGTATTTCTAATATTATTTTTATCAATATTTTCACATTTATTTGGCTTTTTAAACATAGACTAACATCTCTGTGTTAAAGTGAACACAAACCTGATCTAAAAATCACTCAGTGTTACACGTGTATTGATTTGACTCATTGATTCTGTTTTATTAACCTTGTACTCCCACAACATAGAATGTACTTTAACCAAAAGACGACCATTGTAGGTCAGAGTCTCATGTATTTTGGTTTTGTTGATTTTCTGTGGTGTTGTGTTGTGTTGTGTGTCTGTGAAACCATCAGGTTCTATGTGTTTGTTCCTGTTTACTGACAGATGTGCGGCTTTGTGCTTGTCATCATCTGCCGCTTATCTGGGCCCAGGCCCATCCCACAGGTGGTGAGCCCGTGGGAGGTGGTGCCGTCCGAAGTGGGGCTCAAACCCACGACCCTGAGAGATTGAATCTCATGCTCCACCCACCAAGCTAACCGGGCGGCCTTTTATAATTTTTTATTCTTTTTTTTAATCGTGTTTTTCAGCGTTGATGTTGATGCTGTTGTTTCCTTCATTCTCTTTTTATGTGTAAAATCTAATCAAACAAAAAAAATAAATTCAGTTTTATACAGTTTTACACTTTATGTCAGAAAAAGTAGTTTGGTCTTCATTTTACCTGGTTGGTGTCTCTAATAATCATTATAAGAACCGCCCCCGCCCCCATTAGTAGCCCTCTGATTGGCTGGCTGACGAAGTGGGGTCATATTTTTTTTTGCTGGATATCTAGATCTACATGTTCAGGAAAGAAGATTCTGTCCCAGTTTAGGAACCACAGACTGATCCACACTAGTTCATCTGGACCCGCCTTCACAGCCGGGACCGTGTGATCCAACCTGGGGGACGGTCCGGCTGCTCAGTCAATGTTCATATGGGGCTTTACTGCCGTGCATCTCCATCACTGACCTGCAAAGCTACATTTACCACCTGATGCCTTTTCTGTGCAGGAACAAAGATTTTCAGATTTCCTGTGCGGTTATGGAACAGGTCTCTGGACGCTTTGTGCAGGCTGCACGACACGCATGACCGCATGACCATCACTTTGGCATCATCAGGATGCCCAGGAAACTGGACTGAAAGAATATGACGGTGTGTTTCTGAGCAGTCACTCAGACGACATGAAGGACGTCAGTCCTGTGGGCTCTGTCGTGGCTGGAAGAACAACTAAAGAGCCTGATGATGGACCGAAGGATCAGGTCCTGTTTCAGAATGTGGGGGGAAATGTCCCTGCTGGACATTTGGAATGGGGTCCTCACTGTTCTAGCTGGGTTGCAAGTTGAAATCAGTTTACACCATCAAAATCCATGTCCACCTTCTGGACTTAAATCAGGTCAGCGCCTGCTCATGACCTTATGGCAACAGATAAACCGAGGTTCAGGTTTTTGCAGATGAGTTGAAACTTGTGTTCCTGAACCAGGCGAGAGGGGAACTGCAGCTCAGCAGAGACGACAGAGCTGTCAATAAGAAACCTCAGAATCCTCCAACTCCACCCGTCAGTTCAATGCAACTTTATATGTCGCAGTAGAGAAACTGTCAGACCTCTGCCTGAGCTATTCAGTGTGACGCTGTGCTGTCAGCTGGTTTCATTGTCTGACTTTCTTTTCTATTTTGTGTTCTCATCTTCTTTTGTCCTCTCAGTTCCCGCCCTTTCGTCCTGTCCACCCCTGATCATCCTGTCCTGGTCCTGACCCTGAACTTTCTGAGGACGGTTACTCTGCCTCCTGTGTGTCTGAGTCTCCAGAGCTCTTACAGTAGTTGCATCAAATGGAAATACTTGAGTACAAATACTTCAAACTTAAATTCTTCCTGAGACAAAAAAAAATCAAAGCTGATTTTGATTCTCAGCCACAGTGACACAGTTCAGCTTCAACAGACCAGACAGAAAACTTTGGTCACTCATCTACAGCTTTATTGATATTTCTGCCGTGTTTCCATGGTGACTCTAATAGTAAGAGTCCATGATGCGTCTCATGCTCATGAACCTCATGCTGCCCATGCCCATGTTCATGAAGCTCCTGTACTCTCCGGGCCTCATGTACATCATCCTGCCTCTGTAGTGGGGCTGCTCGTACATCAGCCAGTGTCCGTCCATCACGTGACACGACATGCAGTTGGACATGCGGTAACGATCCATGACGTTGTCGCAGTCGTCCATCAGCTCGTACATCTGGCCTCCGAAGTTCTCTCTCTCGTAGATCCTCATCCTGTACGAGCCGCGGTACTGGAACACATCAGCAATCAATAACCAATGATTAGTCAGCGATCAGCAGGACCGATTCCCTGTGAGAGCCCGACAGTACATGGCCAAAAGTATACGGACACACGTGGAGTCAGTCACCAGTGATCAGTGAGCATCTGTGCTTCACACTGTGTCTGTCTGATCTCAGAGGAAGTTAAATGTTATCAATGAAACTTTATTTAAAGCAGAGACGACAGTCTGGACTCAAAGGACGCTGAATGTGTTTGTGTCCACAGGGGACTGTCACGTCTCTGACACCACCGTCCAAGGAAGCTGTGTAAAAATACTGTACTGTGATTGGTTGTGTGGTTACCATGGGGATCATGCGGCAGGACCTGATGCAGTCGTTCATTCCCATCATGCTCATGTAGTCGGCGTACTCGCCCCTCCTCATGAAGTACTGGTTGCCCATGAAGTTGGTGCGGTCGTAGACCATGAAGCAGCCTCTCTCCACCCTGCAGGAGTGACACCTGCTCAGGTAGGACGACATGTCGGCGCAGTCGCTGCTGCACTCGTAGGAGCGGCCCTGGAAGTTCCTGTCCTCGTAGAAGATGATCTGAGGACAGACGGGAGAACACAGGGTCATGATGGACTCTGACGGGCTGCTGAAGGACGTTTACACTCTCAAGGTTTTACAACTTGATTTTTTGAGAAATCTCTTGTATCGCTCTTTCATTTCTCATCCTGAGTGAAAGGTTTGAAAAGTGTTTTCATCTGTTTCAAATCCAAACACTTTGACCAAAGAAGTCAAAGTGTTTGGATTTGAAACAGATGACTGTCGTGTTTGCTGAGTCCTCACCCTGCTCATCATGTTCATGTTGCTGGATGTCATGTTGTCCCTCAAGTTGCTCAGCTGGTTGCTGATGTTGCTGCTGTTCTCAGTGGTGGTTGTCCTCTGTGTGTGTTACCTGTGGAGCAGCTGCTGCTCTTTATAGCACCTGAGCAGCTGAAGCCTTTTGTCCAAACAGCCTGAGCCAGCAGCGCGTTATAAAAGAGACGCTCAGTGTTCGGCATTTCTCTTAGAAACTACAGACAAAGAGCTACAGACAGCAACTGTGTCTCTCCTTCAGGCCTCTGTTCTCTGTGTGCAGCATGTTTTCTGGAACAAAAAGCTGTGAGCGGCTATAGAGACAGGTCTGAACATTCATCCTGAAATATAAAAGAAAGTGTTTCACGAATAATTCAACATGAAACCACGTTTTTGTGCTGAAACTTCTGCTCAAACACAAAACGAGTTCAACTTCAAATTCAAACAGAAGAATCACAAACTCACTGAATCCAAGACAAAAACCTACGACCTGAACAAATCCAACTTTTTAAATGGCTTCAGAAGAATCTGCAGGGAAAAGCAGGAGAGTAAAACTTTATTTCTAGTTTGTTAGTCATTTTCCTGCAGGTTATAAACAGATGGATGCACATTAACCTCTGAGACCTCCATTTTATCAAAATGATCAATACTTTCTGTAAAAACCTGTCGTGTACGACTTGATACGTGTTCTGCCATCAGACCGAACCACGACATGGTAAGATGGTATGACAACAAAGCAGTGAACCTGCAGGTTCCACAGCTTATGGCAAAAAGAAAAAATAAAAAGGCTGCAGAAAGTTAGAATAAAAAAAAAACTAAGAGAAAAATGTCCTGACATGTTCTTTATTGTCTGAATGTTCTGGGCAAAGTTTTTGTATCTGAAGTGAACACTGTCATGAGCAAAAAGTTGTGAAATTGCCCAAAATCTCAGAAACAAAATGAAATGGCAAAAAAAGATTTTATTTAAAGGTTTAATAAACATCTCAGTTTATTAAACACATGGCAGTCTCCCTCTGAGATCTGGGACGTTGTTCCTGGGATCTGCTGGAGTCACTGTCCCAGTTTGGACCAGGGGGGGTTACCTGTTTCCTGTCAGCTATGCTGCCGTGCATGTTTTATTTTGGTAGATGTGGAGTGTACAGATCTGCTCAGAGAATCATGGGGATATTTAGACCAGCAGGGGCAGAAGAAAAGCATCATGGGAGATGCCACACCCTTCCAATCAGCAGGCTGCGATGCTGTTACAGACTCAGTGTGGTAGAATTTTAGATCCATTTTATTATCTGTATTTTAACCTTATTAATATTGCTTCTTTATTATTGTTATGGCTGTTATTGTTGTATTAGTCTGACCTCCTGTGTCCCGTGTTTCATCTCAGCATGTTACACACATGCATGACAGACGTGACTCACCATCATTCAGCTTCCATGGATTCAAACTTTACGATGAACAACAATGCTTTAAAAACATCTGTCAAAAAAAAAAATCCTTTCATTGCTTCACAGTTTTCGCCCAAAGTGACAGAGCTGCAAACGAAGAGTTGTCCAGGAGCAGCAGCGTTCACGGCTGTGCTCGTGCACCGGGATCCCTCCGCTCACACCATCCACACTTCCTGGGAAAGCCGCGGCATCTGTGGGCGGAGGAACGTGGCGCCTGGTGACCTGAGTGAGTGGAGAAACCTCCGGAGGCTGATCGCCACAAACACACCTGGAATTTTTCTCAGGTGTTCATCAGTGTGAAACAGAACCCAAAAAATGATGAGGATCAATCCAAAAATTTACCCTGACAGGAACCTGTCATCACACAGTAACAAACAGACAGACAGACAGACAGACAGAGAGACAGACAGACAGACAGAGAGACAGACAGACAGACAGAGAGACAGAGAGACAGACAAACAGACAGAGAGACAGACAAACAGACAGACAAACAAACAAATGTTGTTTTATTTATCTATGTGACAGATCAGTGAAGTCTGCAGCCTTTATGAGAATCAGTATCATCAGTCATCAGCTCTGTAATAAACACCGTCTTCTTTCGGTTTAACATGTTCCAGCCTCATCATGTGTGTGACAGTGTGTCATGTTCGCTCGGCGCAGTGTGAGAGCGTCCGGCAGTGAGGACGCTCGCTCTCAGAGAACCACCGGAGAAACGTGGTGGACCGTGGAAGAGGACCTGTCCCCTGAGCTGATGTGAACGGCTCAGTCAAAGGTAACGACAGCACAGCTCTTCTTCATGTCAGCTGATTACGCACCAATGAAAACATCAGTATAGATATTATATCCCATTTCTACCAACACTCACTGCACCTTCAACCAAACATCATCCAAAACCCACTGCAGCATCTTTATTTTCAGCTCAGTTCAGCTCAGCTCCTCCTCCAAAGCTCTTCACAGACCCAGAGTCTGATGTCTGTCTGTGCGACTGAGTCCATCCAACACAGACGTGGTTCATCGGGTTCAAACTTCAGCGGATTCACTGTGACACGCCAGTTCATCAGAGTCGCACCTGGACTCGAGGGTTACAGAGAGGAAGCGGCCTCATCGGATTCAGCTTCTGTGCCACTCTGTCAGGACCGTCTCCGTCCTGCAGGAGCCAACAGATGGATGGATAGATAGATAGATGGATAGATGGATGGATGGATGGATGGATAGATAGATAGATAGATGATAGATAGATAGATAGATAGATAGATAGACAGACAGATAGATGGATAGATGGATGGATGGATAGATAGATAGATAGATAGATAGATGGATAGATGGATGGATGGATGGATGATAGATAGATAGATAGATAGACAGACAGATAGATAGACAGATAGATGGACGGATGAATGGATAGATTGATAGATAGAGAAATAGATAGACTTTATTCATCCCTCAGAGGGAAATTGTTGTTAATGTCAATAAAAACGAACAGAACCATCAAAGTCTGCATTTTGATATTTAAAGTGTAAAAACTCTCACATTGATGAACACGTAAGAAAACTGTGATGCCCCGTGTGTGTCACACCTGGGCCCTGGTGGACAGTCTGTTTAAGTCACTGCAGTCAGTTGCTCACTCTCTGTCTCTCTCTGTCCACAGGGACACCACGTCTTTGCTTTGCTTTGGGTTGATTATGTTGTGTTGAGTTCACCTTTTGCTTTTGTTTCACATCATTCAACACCTGCATGCTCCCACTCTCCACTCACACAGTTTCCACCTCTGACATCCCACAATGCAAATATCTGATTTGATCATGTCATTTGGTTCAGTGACGTGTTTATCTGAACATTTACATGGCGCTGTCTCCCTTTTCGCTGTGACCCTTTGAGCCAGGTCATGACCAAACACTCTGCCTCAAAGGATGCTGGGAGCTGGGAGCAGCACAGTGAAGATGAGAAGGCAGCAAACGTCCTTCATCATCCTCGCTCTGCTGATGTGTGAGGTTCGCTGAGGAGCTGATGTTCGGTCTGAGCGCCGCTGATGTTCGGCCTGAGCGGACGGTGTACCCGCCCCCGTGATGACGGTACGTGACCTTTGAACCGTATCTGATGTGGACATATTAGAACTGGCCTGTTCAGAGCATCGTGGCAGATGTAGTTTTTTTCCACGATCTCAGTCGACTCTGATTTGCTGTGACTTTATTCTGTCTGTAACTTTTGTACCAACTTTATTTTCCTGGTCTTACAGCAGGAAGGCTGCGTCTCTGCCGGCTCCGCCTCGGGTGTCAGTCCTGAGGCGGCTGATGGAGCCGCAGACTGATCAACACTGATGGATCTGATAAACAGAATGAGCACGTTCTTGTCTTCAGGCGAACAGCACGTGTGGCCTGTGACACGAGCGGCTCCGCGAACCTCAGCAGCAGTGACGTCATGACGTGGACGCTGTTCACCTGTCACGCTGGCTGCCGCCGTGGATTTAACGATCACGCAGTGATTAAAGAAACGGACAGAAAACTTTATTTAAACAGAACTTTATTGTTTCTCAGTTTGTTGACAGCGTCTAGTAGCAGGAGTCCATGATGCGTCTCATGCTCATGAACCTCATGCTGCCCATGCCCATGTTCATGAAGCTCCTGTACTCTCCGGGCCTCATGTACATCATCCTGCCTCTGTAGTGGGGCTGCTCGTACATCAGCCAGTGTCCGTCCATCACGTGACACGACATGCAGTTGGACATGCGGTAACGATCCATGACGTTGTCGCAGTCGTCCATCAGCTCGTACATCTGGCCTCCGAAGTTCTCTCTCTCGTAGATCCTCATCCTGTACGAGCCGCGGTACTGGAACACATCAGCAATCAATAACCAATGATTAGTCAGCGATCAGCAGGACCGATTCCCTGTGAGAGCCCGACAGTACATGGCCAAAAGTATACGGACACACGTGGAGTCAGTCACCAGTGATCAGTGAGCATCTGTGCTTCACACTGTGTCTGTCTGATCTCAGAGGAAGTTAAATGTTATCAATGAAACTTTATTTAAAGCAGAGACGACAGTCTGGACTCAAAGGACGCTGAATGTGTTTGTGTCCACAGGGGACTGTCACGTCTCTGACACCACCGTCCAAGGAAGCTGTGTAAAAATACTGTACTGTGATTGGTTGTGTGGTTACCATGGGGATCATGCGGCAGGACCTGATGCAGTCGTTCATTCCCATCATGCTCATGTAGTCGGCGTACTCGCCCCTCCTCATGAAGTACTGGTTGCCCATGAAGTTGGTGCGGTCGTAGACCATGAAGCAGCCTCTCTCCACCCTGCAGGAGTGACACCTGCTCAGGTAGGACGACATGTCGGCGCAGTCGCTGCTGCACTCGTAGGAGCGGCCCTGGAAGTTCCTGTCCTCGTAGAAGATGATCTGAGGACAGACGGGTTCAAATAAAGTGGTGAGAGTTTAATAAGTGACGGAGGAGTCAGAGGTCACATGACATCAGATCTGATCAGAACACAGATTTCCGTCAGCTTGCTCTGATGTGAAGTGAACTTTAACTGAGATGATCTCATGAGATCAGGGTGGCTGCAGGTTTCAGGCCCCAGTGCATGATGGGAAGCACCTGGCTGCCCCCTGATGTCAGCTGTTAGCTGTGATCAGGGTTTAGAGTCGAAACAATGAGTTGATGAGTTCTGGATGTTTGTTCGTCTTATTTCTCTGTGCTGCTTCTTTGCTGGAATAGATTTTTGTTGTGTACCTGTGCAGGTGGGTGTTCTGACTGACGCACTCAGGTGTATCTTTGGCCAGCAGAATAATAATGATGATGATGTGTTTGCACGTTGTGTGTCTGAGCACATTTATTAATATTCACACCAGTTTATACAACCAGTGATCCCAGAGAAACTGATATGATAGGGTTAGAAATCCACGTGACCTTTCACCTGAGCAGATTCAGAAATGTGTGTTTTCCAGCTGATCTCAGTCTGACTGCAGTGGTGCATGCTGGGACTTACCCTGCTCATCATGTTCATGTCGGTGGTGGACATGTTGCCGGCCTGCTGTTGAGGTGCGGTGCTGATGGAGCTGGCGTGCCTTCACACCTTTGTGAGCTCAGAGCTTTTATACACCTGAGCGTCGGCTGCTGCTTTGTGTGTCAGAGTGCTGGGTCAGCACACACGTCTCTGTCACACACACACACACACACACACACAAAGCCTCTTTGTGAAAGGGTTAACAATGAGTGTGTGAGGCCTCCAGCTGCCGTTTCATCAGCACCAGCACTTTGTTTAACCTGTTCAACAGAACACACCTGTGTGCACCTTTACACACTGTCACTTGGGTGATTCAGTAACTCTGATTCACATCTTTAACCTTCCTCGTCTCCATGGCAACGACAGCCAAGGCTTGTGGGAATTGTAGCATTCATTGATTCATCATTGAGTGCTTGCTCTGGGGTCAGGCTCTGGGTCTCTGTAAAGCGCTATGTAAATAAAACTGAATTGAATTGAATTGAAAACGCGATGAACTGATGAAATACGATGTGGTGATGAGGCTCAGCTGGATGAGAACCAGTGTTCACCTGATGAACAAAGGCTGACCCGCCCTCATTAACCTCTGACAGGAGAAGCAGCTCCACCTGCTGGAGACACAGCTACAGAGCAAACACATCACTGTCACCGAGCAGTGGAACAGCCTCACCTGACGTGCTGACGTGCTGGTAACGTATTGTGTCACTTCCTGTTTGTTGCTTCTGCTCTGTGGTGTAACGAGTGTTTGGAGTTATCCTCGTTTATCACTCTACATTAACTCTGCCGTGCTCTGTGCTCAACCTCCGAATTCTTCACACGTATATCGCTTTAGTTAAACACCTGTTGTGCGCGGGTCCATTGGGAGTTAACACTAGAATATAATCGCTCTATCTCTGGTCCGCTAGCTCAGCTGTTAGCTGTTAGCGTTGGCTTCTCTCTCTCCCACTGCCTCATGTCATCACTCCGTCGCTGGCTGTCTCGGTAGTGTCCAGCAAAGGACGCGGCCTTCAGAGACAACTGGGAAAGTTTTTGGGGAAAACCTGGTGTGATGAGGAGAGACGGCATCATCCCACTGTGGACGGTGCAGCTCTCAGATTTTATTAGACAACCAAAGTCATGAGTCCAGGAGGCAGAGCAGCACGCTTCACCCTCCCATGATTCCTATGATTCCAACAATTCCCTTTATCATACAGAGACTGTCTGCTCCCCATCAACAAAAAGTGTATGAACCAAAAAATGCAAGAGGTGTTATTCATAAAAACATTCATTAATTCATAAAAAAAAAAAAAATTAAGAACACCACAGTTAGATGTGGGCTATTAAACATTAGATCTCTCTTGTCTGAATCTCTGTTAGTAACTGATTTGATAACGGATCAGCAGATTGATTTATTCGGTCTGACTGAGACCTGGCTGCAGGAGGAAGAACATGTCAGTCTGAGTCAGCCCCTGCTCGTCATATTAATGATCACATTCCTGGAGGCACAGGCCGAGGAGGAGGAGTGGCAGCAATCTACCACTCAGGTTTATTAATTAATCCCAAGCCTAAGCCGAGCTATAGCACATGTGAAAGCCTCATCCTCAGCCTCTCACGTCCAAACTGGAAGACAGAGAAACCAGTCCTATTTGCTGGGGTGTATCGTCCACCCGCTGCTTACTCAGAGTTTCTGTCTGAATTCACGGAATCTTTATCTGATTTAGTGCTTAGTACGGATAAAGCAATTATAGTGGGCGACTTTAATATTCATGTAGATCCCCACAATGACAGCCTTAAGACTGCATTCTATTCAGTATTAGACTCAATTGGCTTCTTTCAAAATGTTAACAAACCAACTCACTGTTTTAATCACAGCCTTGATCTTGTACTAACCTATGGCACAGAAGCTGAACATTTGACAGTTTGCCCTCAGAACCCTGTTTTATCCCATCGTTCTTTAGTAACATTCAAATTTACAATAATGAACTGCACAGCATCTGTAGATCTGTCTGATAATGCTGTTACCAAATATAAGGAAGTTATTCCATCTTTATTATCTCCGTTGCCATGTGCCAGTTTTACAGAGGGCAATGGCCTAAACTTTACTCCAGCAAACAGAGATTATCCAGTTGATAGAACCCTGGGTTTCTTCTCAGCGCTGTGGCCAGGCTGACAAAGAGTCAGAACTCTGTGGAGCCATGCATTCCTTTAGCTCTCATCCTGCCTACAGCTGTTAATGATGTGGATCTGTCAAGAACAGCATCTTTAGAAACGTCTGTCAGTCCTGATTTGTTGTGAGACGGTTTCTCTCCCATAGACCTCGCTGAGTTGACTTCAGTAGTTACTAAATCTAAACCATCAACATGTCTTTTGGATCCTATCCCGACCAGACTTCTTAAAGATGTTTTGCCTTTGATTGGCACTTCCTCATTAGATCAGATAAATCTCTCTGTGGTAACAGGACACACATGACTGTGTTTAATGTCCCACTCTGCTTCAGATCCATGTTGGATCCATATTCTCTGCAGACTGTGATGAAACAGCTGTTTGCTCCTGTGCTCTGTTTCCTATCACAGCTGTAACCTGCTGAGCACAGGATCCACTAACTGTTCTGGGATCTGAATGCTGTCCCTCTAACATCATACACTTCCTGTGTGTATCATGTCCTATATGCTGCATGTCCTTCTCCTCCTCTCCTCCATTCCCAGCTGTCCTATCTTCCTCCTCTTCCTCCTCTCATCCAGCCCGGCCCTCAGCAGGAGGGTCCCCCATATGAGCCAGGATCAGAGGGAGCTGTGTCTGCTGATCTGGGGTCAGACTCTGGCTCTCTGAATGTGGAAGGAGCTGTATAAATAACACTGAATTGAACTGAATTGAACCAAACTTCTACACAACCTGTGATCCAAAGTGAAGGATCTGAAACTGCTTAATTAATTTAGGCCCATTCATTTATCAGTATGACCTCTCAAACAGTTTGACCGGATAATTTGGTGAATTTACTCTGTTTTGACTTGTACAAAAAAAATTGTCTCGAGTCCTTTTATTTTTGACATGGATCATGACGATGATAACCGTCCTGCAGGACGAAGTCCTGATGTCTTCTGCTGGATGTTGGCCGTCCATTACATTTTTCACCAGCTGTTGGAAGAGAACACCTGTGTCTTCATACACGGCCTCATGTCATAGAGGAGACTGGGATGAATGCGTAGGTCTACTTCCTGGCTCTCTGTGAAGATGACCGATTCCTCTGCTGCTTAGCAAAATATACCAAAAAAATCTGGCTTTTTTTTTTGCTGATTTCTCTGATACCAACTGTGAACAAACAGCAGGGGGCGCTGGACCTAAACAGACTGAAGTTTCCTCCACTTCCATTTATTATCATTGATTTTTTCAAAAATATGTCCTAATCACCAAAGCCTTTGGTGGTGCAGATGGTACAAAGACCACTGTGTTCAGGACAACCGATTTAGTAGAGATACAGATAGGACTGAGGTATACTGGATGTCTTCTTGTCAAGTTACCATCTGTATTTCCAGAGAGACATGGGACCAAACCAGTATATTTAGCACACCCAAATACCGTTGAGACATGAGATGTGAGCGCTTTTTGGACACCTGGACAACATTTCGACATCTTCCAACTTCCAGCCCCCGTTCGTTCCTATGAAGTCCGCCTTTGGAGTCGAAGCAGCACGGTGGAGCCGTGGGGTCAACTCGACATGATGCCACAAGCCTCTGTGTGACCTCCTGAGCGTTTCCTTCTGCTTTCATGACATTCTGGCTCCATTCCTATGGGTTAGGGTTAGGTGAGCTTTTATTGCACTTTGATGGATTCTGGCTTTCTGCACAGTTCCAGGCTGAGATGGATGGGCAGCACTGTTGGGCCCCCTCTTCTCCCAGGCCTGGTGAGAGGGACGCAGCACCTAAAAGTATCCTGAAGTGCGTTTAAAGCACATGACTGAAAATGTAAGACTCTAACCACTGTGATAACAGCCTGAACACACGTTCCCTCTCTCTCTCTCTCTCTCTCTCTCTCTCTCTGTCATTGACAGGTCCAGCCTCAGGGAACGTTTGTCTCAGTAAGGTGTGCTGTTACCTGCCCACGTATGTTCATACTTTGGGTGCAGCAGCAGAAGAAGGTAAGTTCACGTTCACTCATTTAAAGATGTTACGTGATTTTTCTGAATCACTGATCGATGTTGCTGGTTGCTGGAGTCGAACTGGATGATTGATGCTTTTCCACCGAACGTTACAGTGGAGAGACAGTTAAAACAGTAACTCAATGTAGAAATCCATAACTTTGTAAGAAATATCATCTGATAAACTGGTTTAAACTGTTTTTTTTATTAGTTTTTCCCCATTATGCCGTAGAGGTGTTGTAGGTAGGTAAGGATCTGAGGGCAGCTGATGAACGGATGTCTGAGAAATCACACACAGGCTGTGTATCTGTACATTTTATATATATATAATTTCAAATGGATTTTCTGCTGCATACAAACTGAACTCATCATCTTAAAATGAATGTCCAGTCCAAAAACATGAAAACCGCATACATGTGAATGTTGTGAAAGCTTTGTTTTTTTTTCTCAGAATAAAACACCAAAGAAAAAAGGAAGGAAAGATTCTTTGAACTGTGATATTTGATATATTTTACAGTTTGGATGGTTGAGACTGTTGCTGCTTTGAAATGATATTATATCGTTCAGGATTTATAGATTATATTTTATTATTTATATATTAGATCAATCTGTTTAATTAAAAATTGCCATTTAAAGTTTAGAAAATCGTGTAATAGCAGCATCGTTGTAAACATGTTCCAGGGTTCATGGCTGAACACTGAGATGGGATTTTTATATGTGCAAAGTGAAACATGGTGTTGACATGCAACGTTTTATTTGACATGTTTGGCGCAGCTGAATGAAGCCTCCCTCATCACAGACCTTCTTCTTTCACTTCATTACTGACAGACAGAAAACTGTAGTCAGGAGATTTAACTCCGAGCAAAAAGGGGAACGAAATGCAGCGAAAAGGAGTCAAATAACATTTTTATGTGTTGTGGATTTCAAGTGAACTGTCATTTACATTTTACATTACAAAACCCTCAAATTTCTCTCTCAGTTTATGTCTCACGTTGCAGCTGCTCGTTACACACTGAAAAAACAACTGGATGAATTTCTTTCCGCTTGGGGCCTTTGTCTGGGTGATTTCTGTGCCTTCACACTGTAAAACTATCCAGCTGACAAAAAGCAATACCTGGAAATCTAATCTACGATGATGGACACTGAGGAAGCTGCTGCAATCCTCAGCTTTCCAAAGACACCTGATGAAGTTCCACTGGAGTTAGATGAAGGTGTTTTGCTTTAATTTCAGTAAATTTGACAGAAACATTCATCCACAAAATATTCAAATCATTACAAGTCCAGATCTTCAACAAGTCACAGCAGTCACTTGTTTCACTTTATGGTTAAATTTTAGAGGAGATGTGTTCAGGGTGACTCCGAGATGAGTCTACAAACAGTAATGTTGCTGTTTTTAGGAGGAAAATGGTGAGACAACAACAGTCATTTTACAAGTGGACATAATGGACTACTTATCATTTTCAGCATACTTTAATCCAAGCAATAATCTCTGCACATACCTGATAGATTCCATCAGATTCGTTCTGCATAGATTAATTTTTCTTCAAAACCCTGCACCTGTGGAATATTTAAATCCCTTTTATAATTAAAAAAAATTTCTAACTCTGCCGCCCCCTAGTGGCTGGATCAGGAAAATACACTAATACAGAGGTTTACCAACAGCAGTAATATATATATATGTGTGCGCGTGTGTGTGCGCGTGTGTGTATACATACATCAAATATATATATATATATATATATATAAGAAAATGAAGTTTTTGCTTCATTAAGAGTTTGAAAAAAGTTCATTTTGTGTTGTTTCTTAATTGCACTTTAATTTCATTGTAGAGGTGGAACTGTTGTTTGCAGTTGTTGCCTTCGTGGGTGTAATTAAATTGCATTCTCCTACATCCAGATTTAGTATTAAGTGGGGATTATTTAGTGAAGGCCCTGCTGACTGTGGTTGTAGCCCGGCTAGCAGTGGTTGTAGCCCGGTTAGCTGTGGTTGTAGCCCGGCTAGCAGTGGTTGTAGCCCGGTTAGCTGTGGTTGTAGCCCGGTTAGCTGTGGTTGTAGCCCGGCTAGCAGTGGTTGTAGCCCGGTTAGCTGTGGTTGTAGCCCGGCTAGCAGTGGTTGTAGCCCGGTTAGCTGTGGTTGTAGCCCGGCTAGCAGTGGTTGTAGCCCGGTTAGCTGTGGTTGTAGCCCGGTTAGCAGTGGTTGTAGCCTGGTTAGCTGTTGTTGTAGCCCGGCTAGCTGTGGTTGTAGCCCGGTTAGCTGTGGTAATAAAAGAAAGATTTCACTCTTCTCACTGTTTACAGAGCTGTATTTTGTAAAACTCCTCACCTTAAATACAAATGTCAGCAGGTGAGATGATGAGATCGAAGTTAAAAGACTTTTTTAACTTTCAAACAAAACAGAGTAGGTTGTTTACCATGAAGCTGCTGAGTCATTTACTTTAACCAACATTTCATTTAGACTTGTTTCTGCAGATTTTTCCTGCCTGTGCATGTTTCCTCTGGTTAAGACGTTTAACAACACGAACGTGGCAAAGTTTTGAAAAGATGTTTTTCCATTGCTGAGTGTCAGAACAGTTTGCTCTCAGAGTTTATGTCGTAACACTGAACTTCAGTAAATCCCCACAATTACAGCTGAGGCCCAAACATTCCTGGTAAAGTTCATCAGTCCCTCCAGGGTTCACAGTTTTCTGCTGCATGAACTGATTCACCTGCTCAGCGTCAGCAGGGCGGAGGAACAGCGAGATCCAGATTAAACCAGATTCGCTTCTAATCGGATTATTGATCCTGAGGTTCAGGATGCTGATGATGATTAAAAACTTATGTTTTCTCATGTAATGTTGGCTTAGCTGTTTGCTTTTAGCTACATGCTAACAATGTTGATAAAGATTCAGTTTCAGACAAGAGGTTTGTCTGCAGATTAAAGTGGTTTCATATGTCAGCTTCAGCGATCAGGCTCCTGTCCTGTGGTAGTAGTCCCAATAACCTCATTTTGTCTGAATAATCTTTAATAAATTATATATAATTCATGTTTTTTCTTACAGAATCCACCAGGGAACAGAATTTATCACATTGAACCAGACATCAGTACAACATGATCTTCATCTTCATCAGTGAGTTCAGCTCGATCATCATCAGATCATGGTCTCATTTATCTCATCTAACAGTGAATTCACAGCATCTGTTGCTCTGAATTGAAGCTTTCTGATGTTTCCACTGAAACTTTCAGACTCAGATGCTGAATTACGTCACACACGTTTCTCACACGTCATCTCTGAGCATCTCTGTCTCTGTAGTTCTTCTTCCAGCAGCTCAGCTTCAAGACCCTCGGGATCTTCAAGACCAGTGCTCTGGCAGATCCTGTAACCCTCAGCTGGGAGACCTGATGGTGGGTCGAGCTGCTCAGCTCTCTGCCTCGTCAACGTGCGGTCTGGATGAACCACAGAAGTACTGCATCATCGGATACCTTGAGGTCGGGGGGGGGGTGGTGTCAGGGTCACACCTGTAACTGTTAAATTTAACAAACTCTCTCCTTTATAAAATAATGCTGACTTTTATTTCTCACTGATATAAACCTGAAGAGTTTCCTCTGCAGCTGCTCGACATCTATCAATACATACACTGTGTGTGTGTGAACATACATACCCACATGAACACATGCTCACACACCTTCACTTCTTGTGCGTATTGTACATTTAATTGTAAACAGATAAAATTGCCATTAATCTACACTCAATAATCCTCAATGTCTCAGTGAATGTTTTTATAAATGTAAATGCAAATTTATTTATTTATTTATTTAAGAATTATAATCAGAAACTTTGATTGACGGCAGCAGGAAAGCAGGAATTACTCACACTCAGTAAAGAAGAAGTAAAAACTATTATAAATAGATAATAATCACACAGAGTAACGATGGGATCTGGATTGTCCTGAAGCTGTGTCTCGATGAAACACATAATGCCACACTCATCCAGTCCCTTCCTCACTGCGGCCACTGACCCGTCCGTCCAACATATTATCCAACAACCTCACATGATGAAGATAACAGCAGAGAGATACGGCTCGTTCCGCTCCTCCTCCTCCAATCTCTGAGATCTGGACACAGCTCTTCCCCTGCAGAGACGTCTGACAGTGTCGCTGCTTCACGCAAACACTTTCAGATACATGAGACTGAACCGTTGCTGCCCGGTCACATTTCTGGGGACGAAAAAACTTTGGCACTATAGGAAACTTCTTACATGTGACCTGGACGTGACCAACATCAGGTCCATGGTAGGAGGCCGTAGCAAATACACTTAAGAAAGTCTTAAACATGGAATTTAGCTTATCTCCTTCAGTAATATCACTGGAAGACTATTTGAAGCTCTAGTTCAACTCTGTATATTGAGTTCATTTTGCTGCACTTGGCCTAAATTTAGGACTGGATGTGCACACAGCTACTCCTCTGCATCCTCCACATTTCTCAGCAGCAATGACTAAAAACTCCACATCTACATTATCTCAATAAAGCAACAACTTGTTTGGCTTCTCAGTTTGGCAGAACAACCAACTCTGGAAACGCTCAGAGCTTCAGAGATGGTTCGATCACCCTAAGCCCCTCTACAGAGAGGTCCTGGGCCATGGTGGACTCCAGTTCTACACGTCGGGACCTGCAGCATCTGGAGAGTCTGAATATTTTGTACATTTTGGTTAAATTTCCCAAAAACATGTCGCTGCTGGTTATTGAGTGTAGACGGATGCAAAATGTTAGTTTCATCCTTTTGTAAGGAAATCGTGTGCGACTGTGAAGACTGAAGCCAGAGTGCAGAAACCAGCACAGTGAACGTGGGTGCGAGTAAACTGCAGCTGAACTCTGACGTGTTTCTGGCTCCCGCTCTGACTTTCATACTGAAACATGTTCTGATCTGTCACTTTATTATCCGACTCTCTGCTCTCTCTCCACCCTGAGGATCATTTCCACTTCTCCTCATTCCTGCATTTTTCCTGTCGAGCAGCTCACATCTCTTTGTTCTGTAGGATTTTTATTCCCACACAAATTTTCCTCACACCTTTAATCTGTTTCTCTGTGTTCAGCTACGTGTCAGTCTCATCTTCATTCTTCAGATTTATTGCAGTGTTTTGAGGCTTGAGATAATCAATCAGCTCGTATTGATTCAGCGTCAGACGATCATTCAGACCTCTGCACTGATTAATGATCAAAGTGAACGGATTGAAATGAGTCAGGGAGTGTGAGGCTTCACGTTATGATCAGTAACCGACTGTAAACGATGAAGCTCTGACAGCGATGATGTTGAGTACGTCTTCATCCACCAGGAGGAGCAGAAATGTTTCACGTGCGACTCTCGTCTGCCGCACCATGACCACAGCAACCCGAACAGCCACCGCGTTGAGAACATCATCGCGACCTTTAACCCCGAGAGAAAAATGAAGTGGTGGCAGTCGGAGAACGGTGAGTTTAAAACATTAGGGTGCAGTACATCATGTGACCAGAAAACTGACTGTCCAATCAGAGTGGGTGACCCACCTGCACTGAACGTATGAATCATTATAGTAATTAGTGATAAGATATAATCAATACGTTTATTAACTCACCTGTGTAACTCTGCCCTGTCGCATCATCTGCAGGAGTTCATCAGGTCAGCATCCAGTTAGATTTGGAGACGGTGTTCCAGTTCAGTCACCTGGTTCTCACCTTCAAGGTAACGCTCAGGTGTTCAGGTGAACAGTGTGAATGCTTTGATCAGCACACTGATAATGAGGCATGAGACAGAAAAACAATTATATTTTAAAAAGTTACTCTACACGGTTGATGGTTGTTGAACATGTGAACTTACCAAAAAGAGATTTCCTGTGATGTCACTTCCTGTTGTTGCTCTGCAGAGTTTCCGTCCAGCGGCCATGTTGGTGGAGCGCTCAAAGGATTTTGGACGAACTTGGAAAGTTTTCCGTTACTTTGCAGAAGATTGTTCGCTTCATTTCCCTTCTGTGCCCAGTGGACCGGCCAGAAGCATCGATGACGTCGTCTGTGATGGCAGATACTCCGGCTCAGAGCCGTCCACTGATGGACAGGTGACACACCTGTATATACATCTGAAGACACTTTGAAATGCTTTGAAACACGGTTACAGTCTTTGTTCTTCTGTGTTCAGAAATCTGAGTTATATTCAGAGGACGTTTTCTTCTGTTTGTCCACTAGGTGGTGCTGAAAGCGCTGGACCCCATCTTTGAAATACAAAACCCATATGCACCAAACATCCATGGTGAGGTGTCATATCAGAGATTCCTGTTGTCTGATTGGCTGTTGGCGATCTGTTAAAGTCCAAGTAGCATCTTAACCTGTTAAACATGTTTATATGTAAGGAACAAGGGAAAACATGTTAAACATGTTAAACAAATGTGTGTTTTAACCTTCGTCCTCAGATCTGATCACTCTGACTAACATTCGAGTGAACTTCACTCGTCTCTTCACGCTCGGCGACACTCTGCTGAGTCGAAGACGCAGAAACCCTCTGGACAAATATTACTACGCTCTTTACAACATGGTGGTCCAAGGGAGCTGCTTCTGTAACGGACACGCCAGCTGGTGTATGCCTGTGGACGGAGGACGAGGGGACATCTTCACCCAGACTGGCATGGTACGCGCCAGGACTGGTATTGATCACTGCTGTAATGGTTCTGATCAGTTGGACTGATACTGATGAGTCATTTTCAGAAAATTCCAGGTGATTTTTAGTTGATTTAATTAGACAGTGAATAGTTTGTGGAACATTGACACATGATTTATCACCATGTTCGTCTGCAGAGGTTCAGTGGTTCTTTCCTGGGTTTAACCTTAGACTTAAATTTCACAGTGAGTCTGAGACATGTGAAACCTGTAAGGTACTGATATTCAGACCCCTTCACAAGGATACCACATAGAAATGTATGGTGAAAGTAATACTACAGTAAGAATCATGTGGCAGTAGGTGTTTTACAATCAGAGATCTGGACTCTGCAGCTCTGGAGGCAGAAAGAGTGAGACGAGAAAGAACAAAACTACGAGACAGACAGGAAGCTGCGTTAGTAACAAGCACCAAACTGTGACTGAGCAAACTGACCGAATCACACCTGAGCTTTCAGGTGATGTTTTCTGCTTTTCAGGTTCACGGTCGTTGTGTTTGTCATCACAACACGGCTGGAGAGAACTGTGAGAGATGTCAGGACTTTCACCACGACTCCCCCTGGAGGCCTGGAGGAGAAGGCACAGCTGACATCTGCAGAAGTAAATGATTTCAGTCTTTTCTGTTTTCATTTGATAGAAGAAGAGAATCAGGCAGCATCATGTTTCTGCCTGAGGTTCATCAGAAGAAGAAATAAGATGTCATTTGTTGTACGAATTCAATTTATTTTTTCAATTCAATTCAATTTTATTTATACAGCTCCTTCCATAATCAAAATTGCCCCTAGCACAGCTGGGAGTGGAGGACAGGAGGAGAAGGACATGTAGCATATAGAACATGATACAAACAGGAAGTGGACGATGTTAGAGGGACAGCATTCAGATCCCAGAACAGTGAGTGGATCCTGTGCTCAGCAGGTTACAGCTGTGATAGGAGACAGAGCACAGGAGCAAACAGCTGTTTCATCACAGTCTGCAGAGAATATGGATCCGACATGGATCTGAAGCAGAGTGGGACATTAAACACAGTCATGTGTTAGAGACGGATCATTGTAGTTAGTACAGGAGTAATATGATCTCTGTTGCTAATTCCAGTCAGTACTCTGGCTGCAGCATTTTGGATCAGCTGGAGGCTTTTTACAGAGTTAACTGGACATCCTGATAACAGGGAATTACAGTCGTCCAGCCTGGAAGTAAATCCTGATCAAAAATAACTCCAAGGTTCCTCACAGTCGTACTGGAGGCTAAATTAATGCCATCCAGAGGAACTACATGATCAGATAAACTGTTTCTGAGGTGTTTAGGACCAAACACAATAACCTCGGTTTTGTCTGAATTCAGAAGCAGAAAGTTCCAGGTCATCCAGGCCTTTATGTCTGAAGTATGGTTGAACTGTTCTGTTTCCTCTGGCTTCATAGATAAATATAGCTGGGCATCTGCATAGCAATGGACATTTATTCCATGCTTCCTGATAATATCAGTGAACGGTTTCTCTCTCAGGGTGCAACTGTCACGGTCACTCGGACTCATGTCACTTTGACGCGGCTCGTTTCGAAGCGACAGGCGGCGTGAGCGGTGGCGTGTGCGACAACTGCCGCCATGACAGGACGGGGCCTCAGTGCGAAAAGTGTCGACCTTTTCTGTATCAGGATCCAGAGAGAGCGATGGACGACCCGCGTGCCTGCATATGTACGTTCATGTCTGACTGCACACGTTTTACTTGTTTTTAAAGTTCGAATTTTGAAATCCACGTCAAATAAGATCAACATCTGAGAAACATGTCCATAACTGTTGTTGTTGTGTTCTTGGACACAGTGTTTTTCTTGTAGTCTTAGCTGTCCACACTGGTGTCATTTTCAAAGTTTTAAAGAGCAGATGTGACTTTTTAATTTAGTACCTACCCCTGTCCTGGAGTCTGCTGCCGGTCATCTCATTAGACCGCAGCCATGGTCGTATGTGAGTGACGTTTTCTTGTGTTTCAGCCTGTGACTGCGACCCACTTGGCTCTCAAGGTGCCGGCCTTTGTGACGCTCTGAGTGGTCGATGTCTCTGCAAAGAGAATGTGGAGGGTCGACGCTGCGATCGCTGCAAACACGGCTTCTTCAATCTGAGACAGGACAACCCAGCCGGCTGTCAGGGTGACACGTTAACTTTATTTCAGAGTTTTAAACACAAACATGAACAAACCACAGAGAAGACTGAGGCTCATGGAAACATTCAAGCAGGTTTGTTCATCACGCCGTATGACCGTCTGATGGTTTCGGTGTGTGTGTGTGTTGTATATTTCAGAGTGCAGGTGTCATGTCTTGGGAAGCATTGGGTCATGTGATCAGCTGACAGGAAGCTGTGAATGTGACCGTTTGGCAAGCGGGCCGCTGTGTGATCGATGTCTGGTAGGTTTTTAGCGACCTCACACGATCCTCTCAGGCTTTGTGTATTTGAACATAATCATTACATCTGAATGGATGGTTCAGCTCTTCTATGAACCCTTTGGAGTGACGTGGTTTTCTGCATCAACCAGTCGTAAACTGTGACCTGATCTGGCTCAGGTCATCCAATCACAGGTGGACAGCTCTGAATGCACCCAAGATGCACTGAGGCTCCATTTTGAAGCAGTCTGGACCTAATATGGCCATGTTCTGGAACACAAATATGTCCTTGGCCATGTTGAGTGGCCGCCTATTCAGCTGATGTCCGCTGTGACACAGGAAATACATACTGTACGTACACTGTGCGAGGCGGGGCGAGGCGGGGCGGCGGCGACCCTCTCACTGCTGTAATACGAAACATAAGAAAGGGACACATGTCAGACCTACGGGTTCTTTTCAACCGTTATTCCACCTTTGTTCAACAAGATTCAGCCGACAGCTCTGCAGGCTGTAGTAGCTATCGAAAGTAATATAGAAGTGTCTGTACAGAAATCCCAAGGTTTGTACAGCTGCCTGGACCGGGAAACGTTTAAACTAAAAGAACGGAGCTTGATATTTTGCATAAGCATGTCTGTTAATGAGACTGTTAGCATGTCTGTTAGCATGTCTGTTGGCAAGTCTGTTAGCAAGTCTGTTAGCATGTCTTTTGGCATGTCTGTTGGCAAGTCTGTTAGCATTTCATCCAAAATCTCCTCAGAAAATATACCTTTTCTATAAATGGGAAAGATAAACTCTCAGTTAAACTGACTGACTTTTCTGTATTGTCTCATCTGAGTTAAACAACGCTACGAGTGAAACTATTTTAATAATTGTTTGTCTTTAAATTCTGTGTCTTGTTCAGCCAGGTTTCTGGGGTTTGGGAAACTCTGCGTTCAGATGCTCACCGTGCGACTGTGACATCGGAGGAGCTCGCAGCACCACGTATGTTTCCTCGGATTCATTCTGTTTTTACAGTATTTGCAGTCTCAGTCTGTTTTCATGCAACACGTCTGCTGCTAAAACAGCCCTGACCCATCGAGGCATGGACTCCACTAGACCCCTGAAGTTAGTAAGCTGAGGCGGGGCCTCCATGGATCAGACTTGTTAGTCCAGCGCATCCCACAGATGCTCGATTGGATTGAGATCTGGGGAATTCGGAGGCCGAGTCAACACCTCGAACTCGTTGTGCTCCTCAGACTGTTCTTGAACCAGCTTTGCTTTGTGGCAAAGCTGCAGCATTATCCTGCTGAACAAGGCCACGGCCATCAGGGAATACCGTTTCCATGACAGGGCGTACATGATCTGCAACAGTGGTTTGGTAGGTGGTACATGTCACTGTAACATCCACATGGATCCATGGACCCAGGGTTTCCCAGTAGAACATTGCCCAAAGCATCACACTGCCTCCGCCGGCTTGCCTTCTTCCCATAGAGCATCCTGGTGCTGTGTGTTCCCCACTGGTCTGTCACTGGTTCTCCACTGTTCCTTCTCTGAACCACCTCTGATAGATGCTGACCTCTGGTCCTTGTCAAACTCGCTCAGATCCTAACACTCGTCCATTTTTCTTGCTTCTAACATCAACTTTGAAAATGTTCACCTGCTGCTTCATTCCAGGTCCTGCCACTCTCGTCTGCCCTCTAGTAACCTTACCCGCCCACTCGCACACCTGCTCCCATTTCCCCATAAGCTCTGTTGCACATACTGTGTAACAGCCGTCTTTCCCCAGTCATCGGTGTTTTGTACCACCCAGTCCTTGTGTTCCAGGCTTTGCTCCTGTTTCTGGACTCTCTGATCCTGACCATGGCCTGCTCCTGGGATCACTGGCTTGTTCCCCACCTGTTTTGTTTGCTCGGACTTGTTACCCGAACCAGAACCATCGGGCATCGTCACCTCAGACACGTCAAACAACTGAAACTGATTTCTGATCCGTTATTTAGTTGAATCCATCAGAGGTGAATCAGTCGTACTAACTTCTTTCTGACTCCTCAGGTGTTCTCCAGAGGACGGACAGTGTCACTGTTTACCAAACATGATTGGTCGGCGATGCTCTGACCCCTCCCCTGGGTACTTCCTACCTCTACTGGACTACTTCCTCTACGAGGCGGAGGTTGCTGCCCTGCTGCTCGGAGGAAGCTCTCCTACTAATACTCCATCATCATCTTCTCTGGTGTGTGACACTGAACATGTGACAGTCAAATACTCTACACTAACAGTATTAACGTGTCATTTACATGTCGTATTTGTGTGCACTCACAGTTGAATCCAGTGGTTTTACCACAGTGTGAGCAGTACTTCAGAGAGCAGGGTTTCGACTTTAAATTCACTAATGGACGAGTTGTACTGGTTCGGAGGACTCGTAGACATGCCCGCCGGAGGAGACAGGGACAGGTGAGACGTCACACTTGGTTTTGACCAGTGCGGGGGCTCCACCCTGACCTTTCAGGCAGTCAGGTGCTGAGTTTATTGACTCGTGTTTTCTTTGAGTCCTGCAGGAGACCAGCATCCCTCTGGCCCCAGGCCACGCCCTACAGATCATTCCTCGTCAGAGGACACCTGATCAGCCGATTACCTGGACTGGCCTAGGATTGGTCAGAGTGTTGGAGGGGGCGGGTCTTCGGTTCACCGTGGACAACTTGCTGTCATCAATGGATTACCAGCTGGTGATTCGCTACGAGCCGGAGGTGAGGAGAACCATCAGGGTCCTCATGTTGTAGTTCACACCTTTACCCAGTTCTGAATTCTAACTCAGGCTGGAGCAGCTTTTCTTTAAAGTATAAACTGTTAGAAAAGAACATGAAAACATTAAATTTAAACTCTTCTGACAGATATTTAAACTGAAAACCAGAATTTAAACAGTTTCAGGACAGATATCAAATCAGCAGAACATGTTAGTGAGTGTTATAAATCGAATATTAATGATTTTTAAAAATAAAATTGGCATCAAAATGTAAAACTAACTTATTTTGTCTTTAACATCAGTGTTGTTTTATTTGCCTGCAGTCTCCGTCTGATTGGCTGGCTTCAGTCAGAATCATCATGCTGTCACCAGGTGATGGCCGCTGCAGCAGCGACCCAACAGGAAGTAAAACTTTGATTCTTCCTGGAAACTCCAGGTGAGACAACATCTGTTTACCTGCATAAAAATCCCATGGCTGTTCAGGTGTGACACAAATACACTGAAAGAGTTCAGACCTGAGGCCTGCACCACGACGCAGGTCCAACAGATCCAGGATGTCTTTACATCGTCTGTCTTCCCTGAGCCGAACATCGTTCGTCCTGGATCCACCTGGACCATGAAGCAGGTTCTCACCTGGTTCAGTTCACTTTGGGTTTACCTGCTCTGAGCTCGGTCATGTGACAGAGGCTGAGAGTTAATTACAGGCAACATGAATAAAGTCCTGAATATGATGTGAGAGAAAATGGTGACACCTGCAGGTAGACTCAGGTACAGCTCATCCAGGGGTGAGATTCAACCAGGAGAGATGGAAACAACATCATCACATGATCAGAACAGAAAAGAAAGAGTTGAAATAAGTGACAGCTGATAAAGTGAGACGGAGGATTCACTGTCAGTTTCTCACTGAATCAGGAACCAATGACTGTGAACAGGTGAAGCAGGTAAAACTGACTGAGGCTGACTCGACTGAGTTTTATGGTTGTTTACTGGGTTTGTCTTTTGTGGGTTGTTGTTTGTTTGTGTTTACAGCTGTCCTTTGTTTGTCTGTCTCCAGAGGAGGTGTGCTGGACGCTGCAGTGTGTCTGAATGCAGGAGGCCGGTACTTTGTGGACGTCGTCTTTACCAAACAGCCCGGATCGGATGGGTCACACATCTTGATCGACTCGGTGAGGAGAGTCCCCGCACTCATTCTAACTGATTGTTCACTTAACTCCTCCCTCGGTAGCGATGGTCCAATCACAGCTCAGCAGCAGGTCATGAGCTGCTGCATCTATATATTTACTCCTTATGCTTTTAGATGGGTCTGATTCCCAGCGTCGAGTCTGTCCAGAATTTCTGCTCTGAGAGTGACCTCCAGTCTTTCCAACGCTTTCGCTGCATCGGATTGGCTGCTGAGCTCGACCCACAGGAGCCAGTACCACCGGCCTGCGAGGGGCTCATCAGGAGCATGTCGGCCCGAATCCACAACGGAGCTGTTCGTGAGTAGCTCCACAGCAGAGCCCTTTGTTTGTCATTCAGCACACACCGAGTCACACCAGCAGTTTCTGTCTCTGAAAGTTAGACTATCATCATCATCATCATCAAGCTCATGCAGTCGTTCCTGCTGAGAGCTACGGGACCACATGGATCCACAGAGCTGTGCCCGTCAGGCTGGATCCTGCTCCGGCATCACAGAGTCTGAACCACATGATGTTTTTCACTGTGTTGGTTTTCAGGTGTGTTTGGCTCTGACTCAGGTTAGCACAGGAGTGTTATACTGAGGCTTGGAGCTTATGATTGTTTCCCCTCTGAGAGAATTATAATTATTATAATTATTATCATTATGAACATTGAACTCATCCAGTGTCATGACTTCACCTGCACGAACACCTGACACCTGACACCTGTACGGTCCCGGAGCTCGGTTCTCTGTGCTGAACAGGACGGGCTGTGGTGAACTGGACACCAAACAGCAACTTCAACAACTTTTGTTGAGTCACTTTAATTTTTCCTTTTGTTTCAGTCTAACCGTATGTCCCTGTTCTCACCTGTTCTCACCTGTCCTCAGTTTGCAGGTGTAATGCTGTCGGCTCCATCGGACCGTCCTGCAGTAAACTGGGCGGCCTCTGTGAGTGTAAACCCAACGTGATTGGTCGTTGCTGTGACACCTGCGCACCCATGACATTTGGCTTCGGACCCGACGGCTGCAAATGTAAGAAACTCACATTCAGTCTAAAAACATTTTGTAAAAGAAGCAACAACGAAGCACCTGACACCTGACACCTGTACGGTCCCGGAGCAGATTGAGAAAATCCTACAGAATGAACCCGTCTGAAGCTTCTTTCAGTTTTAGGACAGAATCATGAAAATCAGTCCCTGATGGATTTTGCTGTTTTGCTGCTCTGCTGTTATTTGCAGTGTGTGCGTGCGACCGTCGGGGTTCGGTGTCGGAGCTGTGCGATCAGGTCACAGGTCGGTGTGCGTGTCGTTCAGAGGTGACGGGGCGACGCTGTGACCGCTGCCGCACGGGACTCTGGGGTTTCCCGCTCTGTCGAGCCTGTGAATGTCAGGGACTGTCAGACGTGTGCGACGAGCAGACTGGAGAATGTGTGAACTGCAGAGAGCACGCCACCGGACCGCACTGCGACAGGTGCTGTCAATAAACAACACACACCACTTTATTACGAACATCTGTGCAGCTGCTTATTCATGCAATGATCCAATCAGCCGGGACAGAGATCTGAGGCTGCAGTGGACACAGACTCACCAGAACTGGACAGACGAAGACCGAACAACGTGTCTGTCCCTTTGTCTTCTCTGATCAAACTTATGTTATTTGGCCAAACTGTGATCAGTTATAGCAGTTATCTCTGATTGGCTGTGTGATTGGCGGTTACATGTTGCATCATTTCCTGTTGCTAGCAAGTGGTGGCGGTGTGTTGTTGTTCTGTCTTCTCTCAGTCTTTCTCTTCAGTGGCTAATTATTACGGTGGCCCAGAAAGGCCACGCAAACGCAAGACTCACAACGGAAGTTAAGTCACAACCTACCATCTGAGTACGAAGTGGAAGACGAGGAGCAGGAAGTGAAACCTTCTTCACAAACTCACAATCATTGCTGTCATTAAGTGATTGTCACAAATGAACAATGCTAATAATTATCTTTCTATTTTAATATTGATGAACTCTGCCGTCTGACTTTGGATGCTATGAAGCTAACTTCAGTATAAGTATCTGAGGAAGGTTTCACTTCCTGCTCCTCCTCTTCCACTTCGTACTCAGATGGTAGGTTGTGACTTAACTTCCGTTGTGAGGCTTTTGTGTTTGTGTTGCGACGTTTGCGTTTGCGTGGCCTTTCTGTGCCACCGTAAATCAGCCACTGTTCTTTCACCACTTACAGCTCTCTCTTTTTTTAGTGAGTTTCTCACAAAAAATACATTTGTGTTCTCACGTGTTACTTTAGCTTATCAGCTCGCAATGGCTTCTCTCTCTCTCTCTCCTGCTCAGTTACTCCTCTGCCTCCTTTAATGATAATGGTAAATGTTGAAATGAAATGCTGCATGTCCTCCTCCTCCTCTCCTCCATTCCCAGCTGTCCTGTCTTCCTCCTCTTCCTCCTCTTCCTCCTTTCACCCCGCCCGGCCATCAGCAGGAGGGTTCTGGTTCTGGTTCCTGTTCAGAGGGGAAACATTGGGTCTCTGTTGATAATATTATAAAGAAACATGAAGTATAAATATGGAAAGTGCTTTGAGAGAACTTCTGTTATGATTCAGCTCTATATAAATAAAACTCAATTCAATTCAACTGAATTATATATACAAAAGTCTGACTTTTGCCTCCCACTGACCTGAACTGTGGCAGGTTACATGTGATTTACCTGGGTCTGACCAAACTGTGACGTCTCCTACGGTTCTGAGGTTTTACTGTAACTGTGACTTTGGATGAAAGCATCTGTCAGAGGAGCGAATGTTACGAACGCTGAGCCGCACAATGAGCAGAACTCTTCATACAGTCTGCGATGTTAAAGGCATTAGTACATGTTCTGCTTCTCATGACATATCTGTGTTACTGATGCAGGTGTGTGGAGGGTTACTACGGTGACCCAGTGTCCAAACAGCCCTGTCAGCCCTGCTTGTGTCCAGACGTCCAGAACAGTGGACGATTCTTTGCCACTTCCTGCCACCGCAACCCACAATCCCTCAGCCTGACTTGCAACTGCAGGGAGGGGCACACAGGTAGGAGCTGGTGTCTGTGTTTTGTTTGTAGACAGGTGTCACACAGGTTTACTACGGGTTTAAACACGTGAACACAGCGAATGTGTCTCAGCAGTGACTGAAAATCACTCTCTCAGGTCCACACTGCGACAGATGCAGCCCCGGTTTCTATGGCGACCTGACTTTGCCAGGCTCCGGCTGCGAGAAATGTTCGTGCAACAACAACATTGACCCCGGCGACCGTGATGCCTGTGATGGCCTGACGGGCGAGTGTCTGCGCTGCCTGCACAACACCATGGGACCGAACTGCCAGAGCTGTAGACCTGGTTACTACGGCAACGCCCTGGTCCAAGACTGCAAAGGTACAAATGAGAGAACAGAACGATAGCAGCAACGCCAGTAACTCCACCATGTCCACCATGTCCACCATGTCTCAAATCATGTCCATCCATCCTTTTTCTGCCATTTACCCAGAGGCTGAGGTGGCAGCAGGTAAAGAAAAGCAGTCCAGGTGCCCTCCCCCTCAGCTACACCTCTAAGATGTTCTCAGGTCTGATTGGATGTATAGTCTTCAGCCCCGCCTCCCTCCCCTGACTTCTGCACTAACCTCAGCACCACATCGAGGTTCTTGAGCAAAGATATTTCAGAAAAATGAAAAACACAAATGAAAACATTTATAAAAGTGGAAGCACCACGGCGGGGACACGCCTCTGTGTGACTGTAGCTGATGTAGAGGTTATGGATTTCTGTAGTGATGATGTTTGGGAAGGTTAGAGTCTGGCTGCTCCGTTCATGAAACCTATCCACCAAACGGTTCTTACGACATCACATTAACATATAAAAAATACGTGTATATGGTCATAGTGACCTTGCCCTGTGACCTTTGACCTCCAGACTCCTTTCAGGTCTGTCTTAAATCACAGTCAACATTTGTACAAAGTTTGACAGAGACGCCTCAGAGCTTTGGGCCATGGCTCAGAGACGAGGGTTTGAAAGTTGGACTGTTTCTTTAAACCTCCACGTTCATAGGAATTATTTCATGTTAAATATTGTGTTTCCCAGAATGCTCCTGTGACAGGCGGGGGACGGAGGTGACTAAGTGTCCTCTGGGAAGTCCCTGTTTCTGCAATCCGAGGATGGGACAGTGTCCCTGCAGGAGGGGCGTAGTGGGAGTCCTCTGCGATGAGTGTGAAGACGGATACTGGAACCTGGATGGACCGTCGGGATGCCAGCCCTGCGGCTGTGACCCCGTGAACGCTTTCTCCAACGTCTGCAACAAGGTCAGACCTCGGCCCACGCGCCTGAAGCTGTTGTTACACTGGGACATAAAGCAGAGACGGACAGTAACACCATGGCTGTGATGTGTTCAGGTGACGGGACAGTGTCCGTGTCGTCCTGAGTTTGGAGGGAGACAGTGTGATGAATGTGGAGAAAATCACTTTGGGAATGCAGACCTGCAGTGTATCTGTGAGTGCTAACACACACACACACACACACACACACACACACACACATACACCTACACACGCACACACACACACACCTACACACACACACACACACACACACACACACCTACACACACCTACACACACACACACACCTACACACACACACACACACACACACACACACACACACCTACACACACCTACACACACACACACACCTACACGCACACACACACACACACACACACACACACACACACACACACACACCTACACACACCTACACACACACACACACCTACACGCACACACACACACACACACACACACACACACACACTTCATTCTCCTCTCTGTTTTGAATTCATCACATCATCTTCTCAGCGTGTGACTGTAACTTGGAGGGAACCGAGCGTCCGTCATGTGACGCTGAAACCGGTGAGTGCATCTGTCGACCTGGCGTCACCGGTATCTTCTGTGACGAGTGCGCCGCCGGCTACAGCTCGGCGTTCCCGGCCTGCGAGGAGTGCCACCCCTGCGCCGCCCTCTGGGCCGAAAACGTCACCGATGTCCAGCGAGCCGCCCAGAGGATGAGAACCTTCGTCCCTCGCCGCACCGATGACCCGCGGTCTGGAAACGGTCGCCACCGGCAACAGATGCTGGAGATGCACTCCAAGCTGGACAGCCTCACCAACCTGACAGGACTCTCCCAGCAGAAGGTGGAGAAGGTGGAGAAACTGTGTGTGAAGATTGAGTAAGTGCGGTTTCCTGTTCTAACACGTTTGTACGTGTGTTTTTCTTCTTCTGGTGTTGAATATAAACCAACAGAGTTCGTCCTGTTGGTTTTTTTTAAACCAGTAAACTTGGTTTTTAACGACTCAGCAGATCTGAGCTCCTTCTGTCTCTGAAATGTTAACGTCAGCGTTTCCTCTCACAGGAAGCTGAAAGGTGCCATCGACCCGAACGTGATCGTGATCGATCCGTCTCCTCTCCTCAACACTGAAATCCACAACATTCGTCTGGAGTTCAAGAAGCTGCTGAACATCATGAAGAAGAAACTGATCAGGGACGCAGAGGACGAAGAAGGAGACGTGGAAGGTACAGAGAAGTGTGTGTTACCGTGTGTCCTGATACAGGATGTGTACTGAGATCAGGTGAGCCAGACCACATCAGACCACATCAGACCACATCATGGTCTGGTCTAAGGAACATCTGTACAGGTTGTTTACTGCTGATGTTGTTTACTGTTGACACTGTTTACTGCTCATGTTAGCCCATTAGCCATGTTAGCCCAATCTGTCTGACTGCAGCTTCATATCCAGAGGCCGAGTTTATCACTGAAGAGTCCGAACTGATTCTGATCGTACGGCAGCTTTTCTTTTTCTCAGTTAAAGGTTTAGTTGTTAAAAAGCTTTTGTATCTGTGCTGATCCACAAAGATCCAGCTGTTCAGTCTGTTTCCCATCTGTTGCAGAGCTGCTCGATCGGATCCGGAAGCTTCATAAAGATTTCATGTCAGACGAGAAGAGGGTGCGAAACGCCAGCGAAGCGTTAGAGGACTCCATGGACACGAGGAGTGAGGTCAAACACAAACTGAGCACGTGCAGCAACAGAGGAGACCTGGCTCTGCTGGAGAAGCGGGTCCGAGAGCTCAGTGTGCTCTACCTCCGCCGAAAGGTGAGTTTATCTCTGCGGTCACATGACCTCAGAAGGATGCGTCACTCTGACGTCTCGAGAGGCGGCAGCTTCCAAACGTCCTGTTTTTGTTTTATTGGTCAGATTTTGTTCTGACGTTTTTCTGTAAATATTGTGACTTTGACACGGTGAAGGAGAGTTGACTCCGACGCCGCGTCCTCTATGAACGAGACGTTTGTAGAAGTGTTGGCAGGATTCCTCAGAGCGCAGACAGTCAGGTGTTAGGAACGTTTTATTTATTTATAAGTTTTTATTTGCAAAACTTTCCACTAAAAAAAAGTTACTTTTATTTTTGTGACATCATCACAATATGGCGTCTGCGTGCCAGCAGGGTAAGCTCAGGTTTCATCTTTGAACCAATCAGAGGGCTGTGGGTGAAGCAGCGTATAAGTAAAGCTCAGGTGACAGTCATTCATCACGCCTGTCTGCATGGCTGTTCAGCAGCGCGTCGTGCTCTGACGCAGCATGTCGTGGTCTGACGCGGCACGTCGTGCTCTGACGCGGCATGTCGCGGTCTGACGCGGCGCGCCGTGCTCTGACGCGGCGTGTTGTGCTCTGACGCAGGTCTGTGGAGGACCAGGACCTGAGGACTGTTCAGGATGCGGTGCAGCTCCGTGCGGTCGGGGTCTGGAGGGCGGGACATGTGCTCCTGACTGTGATGGAGCATTTCCTGTCAGTCAGAAAGCTTCAGAAACAGCAGAGGGAGCGAAGGACCAACTCATCAGGCTCAGCTCCAGACTGGAGGACTCCAAGAACAAGGCAGGTTTACACTGGGATGACTGGGGGAACTGGTGTTGGTACTGGTCCAGAACACTACAAGTATCTTCAAAAAGACGGTCCAGAAAAATCAGCTTTTAATTTTAGGGAATGTTTTAGGGACAACCAAACTGATGCACATCCAGTTTATTAGGTACAGCCAGCTCAATCAGAGGCAGTCTGATCCTTCAGTCCTGTAAAACCCTAACCCTCCAGGATGATCCAGTGGCTACAACTCTACACAACTCTACACAACTCTATCCAAACAATGACACACTTTACTGCTTAACTAAACCTAACTGTTTATTCTGGGTCAGCTCAGCGACGCCAAGCAGGCAGCTCAGGACATCAAAGACCGGGCCAAAGACCTGCAGGACCGGATCAGTGACAAACTGGACTCCTTCATGAGAGAGAAGAACAGAACCAGGGAGCTCATCCAGCGAATCAGAGCCTACCTGATGGGTGAGTGTTCAGGTGATACTGTAGGAGCCCCCTCACCTGCAGGACGTGATCGTCCATGTTTGTCTGGTTTGCTGTGTTAGCATCGTTATCCATTCAGCTTCATTCATAAATCATCAGAACACACGTTGACTCAAAGCTCTTTACAGCATGAACAGTTCCATCATGAGCAGCAGTGACAGAGGAAATTCATGTTATTATTATTATTAATAATATCATTTCTTTTTTATTAATTGATTGGTGCTGCTCACGCTGCGGCTGTAATGATTAAAGGTCCAGCAGCATCTGGTTGTGTTTGAACACCTCACTGCTCCTGTTCCGTGCGAAGGGAGGAGAAGCTACGGTGGCCTTCAGGTAACATAAAGACACGAAACATCCTCTGTAGAGTCTGTGTTTGGTTTGTCCATTGCAGGCTACTGTAGAAACGTGGCGTGCAACATGGTGAGCTCTGTGGGAGAGGACCCGCTCCCCGTGCACGTCTGAAGGGCTCAGTGATTCTTAGTTTCAGGTCGGGTTCTGTTGGGTCGGGTCTCGACTTCACGCTGTGAAGAGCCTTAAGTTAACGTATGTTGGTGATTTATAAATAAAGTGTGGTCAGATTTCCTCACAGGTGTGAGACGCTCCTGTCACGTACAACTGAAGCATCGTTACTCATCTCGTTTCTCGCCTGACAGATGAGATGGTTCCTCCAGAAGACATCGAGAAAACAGCCCGAGCTGTTCTGAGCATCCAGCTGCCGCGATCGCCCGCTCAGATCCAATCAATGATCAGTGACATCAGAGATCTGCTGTCCAATGCCACACTCCTCCAGGGTGACCTGAACAGCCTGCAGGAGCAGGCCCGAACTGCCCGGGACCTTCTGCAGAAAGCTCAGGAACTCAAGTCCGTGAGACTTTCATTAAATAAAACTTGAACTGAAACTCGGAACTTTCCTAAAAATACCAAACATTTCAAGATTCAACTTTAACTGAAGTACAGAAATTTAGCTTTTGCCTTGTGACTTATTGATCTGATGTCGGGACAAATCTTTGTGTTTCTTCTGTTTAGGGACAAGACAAAGGACATCAATACGACAGAGATCAGCAGAGACATTTATAAAGCAGAGGAAGCTCAGAACAAAGCCAACAACAACCTGGAGACGGCCAGCGGAGACAGAGACATGATCAAAGACCGGATCCGAGACGTAAACACAGAGAGCGTCTCCAATATCTGTCGCTCAGGTTCAGTCGCTGCTGACAACTGAAGATTTTTCTGTTCTGTTTCAGATCAAAGACAAACTGGGAGACGCCGAGACGAAGCTGACGGCCCATCGACCCGAACATCTGCAGAGGGACATTGAAGCTCTGAAGAAGAAAAGTGAACAGAACAGAGAGATGGCCCGAGAGGCGCAGGAGGCGGCTCGAAACGCCACAGACGCAAAAACCGTAAGTTTTAAATGAAGCGACTGAGCAGAAGAGAAAAGCTGCACCTGTCAGGTGTCACCGTGGTTACCGCAGACACCTGACAACCTCAGCTCAGGGAGTTTTAGATGCAGCGCCGCAGTGTTGAGCCAGACGTGTCTCTAACAGGAGCTGGACGACGTGATGGAGCGGTTCAAGGTTTTAAAGCAGAGGAACGCGAATCAGACGGATCAGGGTGAAGCCGGAGAACGACTGAAGAACATCACGAAGGAGGCGGAGAACCTGAGGAGACAGGTGGAGGACAGACTCAGACAGATACAAGGTACCTTCACTGGTCATGGCTGCAGTTAGAGGAGCAGCAGTGATACTTCAGCATCAGTAGAACTGTGTTAGCAGAATGTGCAGTGGAACAGTATCTACCTGTGTTTCTGTGTGTATATGGTGTGTATCTTGTCGTCAGGTCTGGAGGAGAAGATCCAGCAGCTGATCAGAAGTAAAGAGGAGAAATCGGCTGAAGTCTCCAGGTTGTTGGAAACGGTCGATTCGCTTCGACAGGAAATCTCCAGACGAGCCGAGGGATACGCCAGCTGTACCTCATAAAGCTCCTCGAAGTCCTCAGTACGAAACACGAATCTGAGGAGATTTGCTTGTTTTTTTTATTCATGTGGATTTTTCCAAGTTCCAAGAATATTTGACATTTATCCAGTAAAACATCTTCTGATGTGTAGAAATACAGGAGAGAACAGTGTTTCATGCCTCGTGTTATTTCTTCTTCTTTCAGAATGAAAACATTGAAAATGCATATTCAGGTGTTTGTTTACTACCTGTCGTCTCTTTGCATCTGAGGAGCTCAGTGATATAAAAAGCTTCATTTTTCTTTCTCTTTTCTCTTGTTCCCTGAAAAATCAGAAATGTTCCAGGTTTTTCTTCCATGTTCTGAAGAGTTTGTTCATTTGTCCCCAGCAGCTGAAGTTCTGTCTCTGTCCAGCAGAGGGCGCCCCCCCTCACTCCTGACACTCCACACAGTATCAGAGGGAAGTGACCTGTAAACTCACTTTGATCAGATTCAAGAATCAGAAAGAACCAATCAGAGCTTTGATCACTGATCAGTTAGGAGCTGATAACTCTGTGTGTGTGTGTGTGTGTGTGTGTGTGTGTGTGTGTGTGTGTGTGTGTGTGTGTGTGTGTGTGTACGTAGGTGTGTGTGTGTGTGTGTAGGTGTGTGTGTGTGTGTGTAGGTGTGTGTGTTCATGCTGTTTCCATTCACTTGTTAATGTTTGTCCTCAGACAGATGATGTTGTCTCTGATTGGCTGACAGCTCGTCTCTGCAGGTCTCCACGCGTTCACAGTTATTACCCACAACACACACACACACACACACTGAGACTGCAGATGTTCAGGTGGGGGGTCGGACTCCCGAGCACCCAACCCCCTCCCTCCCCAACACACACACACACACACACACCTCCTCCCACCCCCCACTTTAAACCTCACCTGCAACAAAAAAGCAGGAAGCGCGTCTGTGTGTGTGTCTCTTTCAGGGTGGGGGTGGGGGGTAGTCAGGAATGTCTTTTGTCTGTAAAGCCCCGAGGGGCAGATGGGGAGGGCACAGAGTCTCCTTTGAAATCCACCACATTCAGAACTACAGAAGGAAAATCACTCAATATAAAAACAGACAGTCTGTCTGTGATCTGTCTGTGATCTGTGATCTATGATCTGTGATCTGTCTGTGATCTGTCTGTGATCTGTCTGTGATCTGTGATCTGTCTGTGATCTGTCTGTGATCTGTCTGTGATCTGTGATCTGTCTGTGATCTGTCTATGATCTGTGATCTGTCTGACTGTGAATCCAACACTTTAACATGTCAGTGCTTTCAACACAACAATATTTGGCCAAAGGTCTGTGGACAGTGAAACGTCTGGGTTCGTCCTCTGAGGCTTTAAACAGCAGCTTATCAATGGAAAACAGACACTGACTGAAGGAGCATGGGAGAGAGGGAAGGAGAGAGGGAAGGACGGAAGGGAGAGGGAGAAGAGTCAGACTGTAAAACGGGCCAGTTCTCTTTCAAAATAAAAGCACCAGACAAAACGAGGGTTATTCTTTCACATAACTTCACAGAGTTTTGCTGTTTGTGTTTGATTTAAGTTGCTGTTGCCGTGACGACATGAACAAGTTCATAGGCCTTTTATGATACATCATATCTACAGTGCAGTACAGACCTGCCCCACCCCCCCCCCTCCTGTAGAGGTGGGGGCTGGGGCATCTCTCTGCTCTGCTGGGCCTCAGGTCTGGGACTCCACTCTTCTGGACAGAGACCTTAGACACAGTGGGACCTCATGGACCTGGAATCTGCTGGAACCAGTCTCCCAGTCTGGGGGGGGAGGGGGGGGGGGGGTCACAGCTCTGGTTACTGGTTACTGCTGGGACCATTTTGGTCTTCATCTTTCACATCTGTTCCAGCTGTTCCTTCAACCTCTGGTACTTTCTCGAGCTCCTTCCTGCTGATGTTTCTGTCACAGCTGGTCGGTTCTAAATAAAAGTGGGTGACGTTCGGTCAGTGATTCGAGCGGGATCTTTTCCCGGCGCTGAACCGTGGAGGAGATCTGTGAAAACATTTCGATGAAACACATAAACAGCAAAAAGAGCAAACACTGACAGAACAGAGACTTCACACAGACTTTGGTCAGAGAGCAGTTAAAGTAAAAGCTTTCAGGTGTTTCCAGGATTCAGACTTGGACGCACCGGATGAATGTAGTTTTATTTTGAAAGTCGGATGTGCGGTCCTGAGGTGTAGTTGCCGGTGAATCTGAGGAGGCGGAGCCCGGAGGTCTGAGGAGGTCTGCGGGGTTAGAGAGTCCTGAGGGTCTGAGCGGGTCTGGAGGTTCGGAGGTCTCTGCGGGTCTTCAGGTTTTCACGGATCCGGTTTGAGTCGAATCAGCATCATGTCGGAGCTTCAGCTCGTGCTGCTTCAGCTCGCGCTGCTTCTCGGTGAGTTTCTGCTCAAACTTTATTTAAACTTTTTCATTCGCTTTAAAACTTTGATTTTTTTAAAAATCTGAAAACCTGTTCGATCCGGTTTCTCATCACTTTTCTGTTTTTAAACTTTTTTTTTTTTTTTTAACTTTTGGCTCAAAAATCTGCAGAAAAAAAACCGACTTTGTGTTAAACTCGTGATTTTACTGAGTGAATTCCTTCTTCAGCTCTTTGTTCAGTTTGATCAGATAAACCTCCGAATTCAAGCTGAAACAATTATTTACCCACAGAAAACTGATCAGTAACTGTTTGAATAATCGATCAGTTGTTTCGGTCCCTGATGAGCTCAGACGGGAAACTGAAGGAAATGTTAGATATAAATGAAATAATATAAATTTCACTGGAGCTCGTGATCAGTTAAACGAGCTGTGATTTCATCAGACATCAAAGAGCAGCAGTAGATCTGATCAGGGATCAGCTGAATGGAAATCTGACCCCGGATCCGTTTTCAGGATTAAACTGAGCAGATCATCATCATCATCACCATCATCATCATCATCGTTGTTGTTGTTGTTGTTAATGAATCTAATTATTAATCTTTAGTTTTATTAAAATGAAAATAAAGACTTTGTTTACTGAGATTTTCAATCTGACAAGTTAATTTCATGTTGATAAGATTGAATCTCAGGTTTCACAGAAAATGTTGATTTTACATATAAGAGAGTCCGTGCGCGCGCGTGTGCGCGCGGTTCTTCTTTGTACTCAGTTTAATCTGAGGTCTGATCTCAGATCAGCTCTGAGAGTTTTTATGAAGCCGTTTCAGTGTGTTAGACTTTCAAAATAAGAGTCTCCCCTCTCAGCTCTGCAGCTATGTACCTGTGCTCAAGAGGACGGGGCCTCGGTGGGCGGGTATCCGGATGAGCTCAGCCTACCGGAGCTCAGCGACGTCTGCACTGAGGGCAGCTGTTACCCCGCAACGGGAGACCTTCTGATTGGCCGAGCTCACCAGCTGTCATCCACCTCCACCTGTGGTCTGAACCGACCCGAGCCATTCTGCATCGTCAGCCACCTGCAGGTAAATTCCACACCTGTTTGTAAGCACGCCAAACAACAACAACAACAACCAATCAAAGATGGCTCCTCCTCCCTGGCTCGACCACCGATAGAGAGGCGAGCTAGAGAGGGAATAAACACCACACACAACACCACACAACACCACACACTGCCACACACACACCACACCACACCACACAACACCACACACCTCCTTCCTGTCCATGATCACACACACACACACACATGCTGTGCTCTGTTTGGAGACTCTGTGTGTGTGGGTGTGTGTGTGTGTGTGTGTGTTTTAGTCTGCAGTGCTTCCTGTGTAAACCTAACCGTCCCTATAAGGAAACACTGAGCTCTAACAGCAGACAGATGTTTGTCCAGATGTTCCCGAGGAAAAAATACAGACCACTTAAAGGTGAAAGGTCACACTGAAGCCGTCCAATCAGACACTGAGTAAACTGAGTGTGCTCAGTGTGAGGCTTATTCTGTAAACATCATGGCCACAGTTCGGGCTGATCCCTGATCACTTCTCTGGCCTGAGCGTGTGAAGTGTCTGCAGAGCGTCGGTGTTTAATCCAGATTAAATCCACATCTGAATCTCTGTTCGATCAGCGACTCGTCTGGAACTGGTTCATTCTTCTGCTGCTGGACGTCGGACAGGTCACCTGTCAATCACAGGACGGACACAGATTATAATGTTTCTAACAATTTAATTTATTTCTCCTGAACAACTCGAAACAGAAGAAGAAGAAAATGTTTCAGATAACGAGAGAATAACGAGTTTCCAGGTTTCACTCTGACAGAGAAGGGAACAGAGAAGGAGGCAGAGGAGGGAACAGATAAGGAGGCAGAGGAGGAGGCAGAGGAGGGAACAGATAAGGAGGCAGAGAAGGGAACAGAGAAGGGAGTAGAGGAGGAGGCAGAGAAGGGAGCAGAGGAGGAGGCAGAGAAGGGAACAGAGAAGGGAGCAGAGAAGGAGGCAGAGGAGGAGGCAGAGAAGGGAACAGAGAAGGGAGCATAGGAGGAGGCAGAGAAGGGAGCAGAGGAGGAGGGAACAGAGGAGGAGGCAGAGAAGGAGGCAGAGGAGGAGGCAGAGAAGGAGGCAGAGAAGGAGGCAGAGGAGGAGGCAGAGAAGGGAGCAGAGAAGGAGGAAGAGGAGGAGGCAGAGAAGGAGGCAGAGAAGGAGGCAGAGAAGGGAGCAGAGAAGGGAGCAGAGGAATGAATGAATGAATGAAAAAAAGGGAAAACAGTCAAAGTGTTTAAATGTTAAACTTTCAACCGACCAAAGTTTTTCTTCAACGTGTCGGACACATGATTTTATACTGGTTTATACTGGTGTACAACAGGAAGTGGATCACAGATCTGCAGACTGGGTTCGGGTCAGATAGGAAAGTTTCCTCCTCTCCACTGAGCAGCAGCAGCAGCAGAGGAATCTGAGGAATTCAGCTCATTATTAACCGTTTGCTGCCTCCTCCCCATCTCCCTGTCCCCCCGTCTCTCTGTCCTCGTCCATACGACCTGTTAAGAAAGAGGCTCACGTCGCTCTGCCTTTGTCTCTCTCTGATCAACCAGGAGGAGAAGAAGTGTTTCGTGTGTGACTCCGCGGCTCCCTATGACGAGCCGATCGATCAGACAAGCAGCCATCGCATCGAGAACGTCGTCACCACGTTTGCTCCGAACAGACTGAAGACGTGGTGGCAATCCGAGAACGGTGAGAAACACAACAAAGGGGTCAGAGGTCAGAGGTGAACTCCTCCCGTGGCTTCGGTCGGTCAGACATGTTGTTACAGGTTTGGCCTCTGGGCTCAGATTAAATGGTGTGAGGAATTCTGGGTAACAGGAGGTTAGGGTCCACTGATCAGGGGCACACAGTTTTAACTTTAAACTATTTAATGTGAGTAAACTTTTTATTTTTTATTAAACTTAACGTCCGTGACTGGAATTGAACTGTGCCGTAACCATTCAGCGACAACTCGTCGCTGAATGAACTAAAACTTTACTATCTGAAAGTTTCCCGGTGGATTTGTTCTAAATAACAAACGAAACCGTCTCAGCAGATCGTCCTTGAGGACATCCCTGCACATTTATTTCCATTCACCCGTCATATAAAACGTCTCCTCAGTAAACACAACAACAGAATCCGACGTTTGCTGCGTCTCAGAGTTCTTTTTCATCCACTTCGGTTCAGTCAGACTTTCTGATCCGAAGCTCACGGCTCTGTCTGTCCCGTCTGCAGGTCTGGAGAACGTCACCGTCCAACTGAACCTGGAGGCAGAGTTTCACTTCACACACCTCATCATGACCTTCAAGGTGAGTTCTACACAGGTGCACGCAGCAGGGGGTTCTGGGGAATCGCACAGCTCCAACCTGACGATTTCTCTGCCGCTCGTTCAGTTTCACTCTCTCAGCTCACGGCACTGATCCTGAGAGCGTGCTCTCTAACTTTGCTGTAACCCAAAAATTTATCTTCTTATGAAAATCAAAACTCCAAATAAAACAGAGGCAAAGTGTAAAATGTGGGACCTTTAAACGAGTCACAGGTCAGAGTCCCTCTCAGTCCCCAGAGTGTCAGCTGATCTCAGCCCAGTTCTAAAATCACTCGACCAGTTTGACTTTAAAACTAAGTTTAACGTCCACTGCTCTGAGCATCCTGCTCAGAGCAGAAGCGCAAGAATAATGTTAATATCTTTATCATTAATATGTAAAGACACACATTAAACCAGAGGAACAGGAGGTTCAAAGACTCTTTGCTTCATCACGTGTTGTCTCCATGTTCCGTGTCATCGATTCTCGGTGGGATCTCACTGTTTTTTCTGTGGTTTTCTGTCCTAAGACGTTTCGTCCTGCTGCCATGGTGATCGAGCGGTCAGCTGACTTTGGGAAGACGTGGCAGGTTTATCGTTACTTCGCCTACGACTGCGAGACATCTTTCCCCCACATTTCCCAGGGTCCAATGCAGAAGGTTGATGACGTCATCTGTGACTCGCGTTACTCCGACATCGAGCCATCCACTGAGGGAGAGGTACTGCAGCACTCTGATACTACTGCAGCACTCTGATACTCCTACAGGTATCAGAGTGCTGCAGGTGGGTTATAAAGTGGACCTGATGAGACAGCCTGGTGATGTCATCAGAAGGACATCTTCATTACTCTTGGTGAAACGTCTCTTTTTTCCAGGTAATTTTCAGAGTTCTGGACCCGGCGTTCAGGATCGACGACCCCTACAGCCCCAGAATCCAGAGTAAGAGTCCTCACACACTAACGCCACCGTCTGTCAGGGTTATTGATCACCTGTAAATCAGTTATTGACCTGTGACTGGTTTATTTTGTTCAGACATGTTGAAGATTACCAACCTGCGGGTGAAGTTCACCAAACTGCACACGCTGGGAGACAATCTGCTGGACTCGCGTATAGAGGTCAAAGAGAAGTATTACTACGCCATCTACGACATGGTGGTGAGAGGAAACTGCTTCTGCTACGGACACGCCTCCGAGTGCGCCCCCATCCAAGGGGCCGGACAGACCCGGGAGGGCATGGTGAGTTCTTGAAAGGGTACAAGGTCCTGAAGGAGCAGGCTGAGACAAGCTGCAGGAGACAGTCTCCAGTGTGTCTCTGTGGGACACTGATGACCTGCAGGTGATTCTGTTTTCATTTATTTTCATGTGACTCCAGGTGCACGGTCACTGCATGTGTAACCACAACACCAAAGGTCTGAACTGTGAGCAGTGTCAGGATTTCCACCACGACCTTCCCTGGAGACCGGCCGAGGGTCGCAACACCAACGCCTGCAAGAGTGAGTCCATACTGGTTTATACTGGTTTTTGATTGGTCTCTGTTTGTCTCTTCTGCTGGTCTCTGCACTGATTTCTGCTGCTGCTGGCTGCTTTCTGTTGGAAGATGACCAGTATAAACCCAGACTCTACTGGTTTCTGGCGTACTGGGACAGGTCGAAGCAGCTACCTCGGTTCCTGTTTCAGTCTGTTTTCATGATTTCAGATTTATCAGTGATCCTCGTGACTTTGGTGTGAAACAGCTGTGATCCCGTCTTCTTCTGTGGTGTTCGTAGAGTGTAACTGTAACCAGCACTCGGACTCGTGTCACTTCGACATGGCCGTGTTCGTGGCTTCAGGAAACGTCAGTGGAGGCGTTTGCGACGACTGTCAACACAACACGGCCGGACACAGCTGTGAGCAGTGCAAACCGTTTTACTACCAACATCCAGAGCGAGACGTCAGAGACCCCAGCATCTGCCAAGGTGAGTCCACGCTGCCTGGTGTGTGATCATCTGCCTCTGGTTATTACGGATATCTTTACGATCAGGCTGTGTTTTGTCCTGCGTGTGTCTCCGTAGCCTGTAACTGTGACCCCCTGGGCTCTCTGAACGGAGGCATGTGTGACCGGATGACAGACGTTCGAGCTGGGCTGATCGCAGGTCAGTGTCGCTGCAAAGTCAACGTGGAGGGAGAACGCTGCGAGCGCTGCAAACAGGCGCATTACGGGCTGAGCGACGAGCCTGAGGGCTGTAAAGGTACGAAAATAAGGCATTACACACACACACACACACACACACACACACCATGTGGATACAGGAAGCACGACACACAGTTACAGACACAGTCAGTGTTAGTGTGTGTACTGTTCATTGTTCTGGCTGGAACAGTGCAGTGAGTCCAGCTTGTTGCTGATTCATGTTTTTATTCAGGAAACTGAAGCAGCAGTGGGGTTAGGCTCAGTATTCCTGTTTTCAGTGTCCCTGTTTGCTGTGAGCACAACTAAACAAGTCAACAAAAACAAGCTAACCAGGATCTGTAAGGCAGTGAGGACGATGGTCACATGATGAGTCGGTGAGTCGCTCCCTTCAGGGCGACGCTAAGGATTCGTTTAATCAGCTGAATGAGGGTTTCTTTATCTCCCTGCTCCTCCCCTTTATCTCAGCTGGACAATAAAGTTCTGTTCTGTTCTGATGCTCTGATGCTCTGATGCTCTGATGTTCTGATGCTCTGATGCTCTGATGTTCTGATGTTCTGATGCTCTGATGTTCTGTTTCAGCGTGTGCCTGCAGCCCCTTGGGAACAGTTCCTGGAGGAAATCCCTGCGACAGTGAAACAGGAAGTTGTTTCTGTAAACGTCTGGTGACGGGACCAAACTGTGACCAGTGTGTGGTGAGAACATACGTTTACTGGACAGTGTGATTTAAAACAGTCATCAGACCAAACGTGCTCAGACTGAGCTCAGACCATGTGCTGATGCTAGAACACGGACGCAGCCACCAGGAACAGGTGTAACACTCAGAATAATGATCTGAGCGGCTGATTCACCGAACACATCCAGCGACTGAACACTGACTTTAGCTTCTCATTCTCACGTTTAATGTCCAGCACCTGTGTTAGATCACAGAGAGACGAGATGTTTGACAGGTCCGATCAGAGACTGGAGACAGTGACTTCCTGTGATGCTGTAAATCAGCTTTTTACTGACGCGTCTCTAACACCTGCTGTGTGTGTCTGTGCCATCAGCCCGAACACTGGGGTCTCAGTAACGACATGGACGGCTGCAGACCATGTGACTGCGACCTCGGAGGAGCTGTTAACAACCGGTGAGTTTACGTCCCAGTCGCTGCTAGCTGCTAACTGCCTCCTCCCAGTGCACACACCTGTCTCCAGGTGCATGCTGGTCTTTGTGAGTCTTTGTCTTGACTCCAGGAAAAGGTTAGTTATGCTCACATTGTTTCAGTCGTGATGAAAACGTCACATGTTCAGAAATTCTCAGCTGGAGACGCTCGGCGTTGAGCTCAGGTGAGAAGCGACACAAACAGTTTTAAGCAGCTTCTCGTTTTGTTCCTGGAAACGTCAGAGGCCGCTTCAGCTGTTTGTTTGTTTTCCTGCTCTTTGCTCGGCAGGTGTGATCAGGTGAGTGGTCAGTGCACATGCAGAGATCACATGTTCGGCCGTCGCTGCGATCAGGTTGAGTCTGGATTTTACTTCATCGCACTCGATCACTACACCTACGAGGCAGAGGACGCCACGCTTGGACCTGTGAGTCGCTTTCTAACCTTTGACCTCTGACATGTTTTTTTTTCTTCACCTTTAAATCCTGCAATTTTTCTGTGGACGATGGTTTCCGTGTGGAAAACAACAGAACTGGAGCCGTGTTTTGTTCCACTGGTTTTTATTAGACTTGGACAAATGATACAACATCATTCTTTGCTGACTCACCTGTACGTGTCGGTCCGGCCCAGGTTCACAGGCTGCGTACGAGTCGGCTGAAATTCTAATTTGTGGAGCAGATTAAAAAAAAAGAATTTGAAATTCAAACTGAAAACTGAAGACTCCATCTCATTAAAATAAATAAATAAATATATATATATATATATAAAATATTATAAATTATACTATATCTATAAGAAAGCAAAGAAATTTGTTGATGCCTCTGGATTTGTCCTCTGAATATGTCTTTTGAACTTGTCCTCTGGAGAGTCCTCTGGGACAACCCAGTTTCAGCGTGTTTACATCGGGTTCTTCTCTGATTTTAAACAGCGTTTGGTTCAGATCAGATCTTTGTGGGAGATGAAGGCTGCTGCTAAACCTTGAACTCAGGTGTTCAGATGGTTAATTACAGAGTCCTGTAGAAGCAGAGCAGAGATTTCTGGCACAGCTTCACCTTCAGGCTCTTCAATCAAGTTGTTCCACAAAGATCAATACTAGCTCCCTTCTATTTACTGTATTTTCTAATCGACCGAGGTTTCATGTTTTCATCTCATCTCTTCAGGGAGTGACGGTGGTACCAAGGCCCCACCCTCAGGACCGCAGTCCCACTTGGACAGGTATTGGGCTGGTCAACGTCCCAGAGGGAGCATTCCTAGAATTTTCTATCAGCGACATCCCTCAGTCCATGGAGTACGACATCCTCATCCGCTACGAGCCTCAGGTACAACACTGGTTTGGCCCAGCTCATCAGCAGAACTCCAACTATATGATCGGACACTGCTGTCTCGCTTAGACCGAGTCAATAAAAACCACCAGACATTTGGTTCAATGAAACCTGGGAACCTTTTTTATTTATAACGCTGAATCAATCAGTCTCAAGCTACTTTCCATACAGAGCAGGTTCAGACCAGACTCTTTCTAAAATTATCTACAGAGACACAGGAAACTCACTTTAACAGGTAGAAACCAGAACTGACTCTAAGGTTTATCAGAGGAAAGTTTTCAGCTGCTCTGAAACATGGAGCGGGGGCCTGAGGTGGTCTGAGGGGTTCTGAGGGGGTCTGAGGGGGTCTGATGGGATCTGAGGGGGGTCTGAGGGGGTCTGATGGGATCTGAGGGGGGTCTGGGGGGGTCTAAGGGGGTCTGAGGGGGGCTGGGGGGTCTGAGGGGGTCTGGGGGTTCTGAGGGGGTCTGAGGGGGGTCTGGGGGTTCTGAGGGGGGCTGAGGGGGGGGGGGTCTGAGGGCGTCTGAGGGGTCTGGGGGGATCTGAGAGGGTCTGAGGGTTAAAGTCTTATGTTCTTGTTGGTCCCGCAGCTGCCTGACCAATGGGAGGAGGTCCTGATGACGGTGATGAGGCCTGGACCAATCAGAGCAGACAGCCGCTGTATCAACACTGTACCTGATGACGACAACCAGATGATCTCACTTCACCCCGGCTCACGGTAACAGTCCCACTCAACCTGAACCTGAACCAAAGTGTTTCAGTACCTGAACCTTACAACAGGTGGAACTGTGTCTCCTCAGGTATGTGGTTCTTCCCAGACCGGTCTGTTTTGAATCTGGTCTGAACTACACAGTCCGGCTCAGTCTGCCGCTGTACTCGGCCCTCAGCGACGTCCATTCTCCGTACACACTCATCGACTCGGTGAGGAAACTCTGATATTTCATCCTCAGACCCTGAGGAAGATGAGGGGAGGATGAAGACACCTGTAGACCACGTGCTTTCAGTCAGTCTCATGGTTTTCTTTATCCTCAGATTGTGTTGATGCCGCACTGTAAGAACCTGGACATATTCACAGCCTCAGAGGGAGGAGACTCCAGCAGGAACAGCGGGCGGGAAACTTTCCAGCGTTATCGTTGTCTGGAGAACAGCCAGAGCGTCGTCAAGACGCCAATGACGGACATCTGCAGAAACTTCATCTTCAGCATCTCCGCCATGTTGCATCAGGGAGCTAAAGGTACAGCTGTCTACCTTAAACCTGATGACTCCACCTTAATAATCTCATGCTGTCAGAAGCTTGAATGAGCAGAGGAGTTTGTGCAGCTTCAGCTCAAGCTTTGTGTGAGTCAGTGATTATTTATGAGACGAGTCAGAAGAAGGTTCAGTTCCATGTTGTTTTCTGTTTGTGTGACCAGGAATCATTCAGATCAGATCAGTTCTGCTGCTGATCTCTGACCTTTGACCTCTGTGGAATGAGGAGGAAGTTCCCTCAGGGTTCAGGTCTTTCCAGATGTGGTTTCGATTCACGCATAGGACCAGAGAAAAGCAGCATAAAACATCAGAATTCAAACATTCGAATGAACTTCCTGTTTCTCCTCCTTTCCTTCCTGTTGTTGTTGTTGATCTGAGTGAAGTCACTCATCAGTGTTTCTGTCGTCAGCTGGTTTCCTCCTCGTCCCTCAACCATCGTCTCTCTCAGACCAGATCTTTGGAGTTTGTTTTCTAACTTGTCCCGTGTTGGACTCCCTTTCCCAGAATGCCAGTGTGACCCCCAGGGTTCCCTCAGCACTGTGTGTGACCCCAGTGGCGGTCAGTGTCAGTGTCGCGCCAACGTGGTCGGCAGGAACTGCGACAGATGTGCTCCAGCCACGTTCCAGTTCGGACCAAACGGCTGCAGAGGTCAGGACCCAATCAAAATATATTCAGTCAATACTGCTCCAATGATTATCAATACATGCTCTGTGTGTGATTCATAGATAATCGAAATTATGTCCTCCAGCCACATTCAGACCCAATAGCTGCGCAGGAACAGAATAAACCAAGTTTCATGACAATGAAAATACGAAGTGTTCAGTCTCTGACTCTGCAGCGAGAAAAGGTTTCTCTAAAACTTCCAGAAACTGAACAGGAAGTGTGTGTGTGTGTGTTCTCTGCAGTGTCTAACCACAGCTTCTGTGTCGTTGTGTTTGTGCAGCGTGTGCGTGCGACCCTCAGGGTTCGCAGAGTCCGTTCTGCGATCAGCTCGCCGGTCAGTGCCTTTGTGTGTCGGGAGCGTACGGTCGCCAGTGTGATCGCTGCCTGCCGGGTCACTGGGGTTTCCCCACCTGCCGACCCTGCTCCTGCAACGGACACGCCGACGACTGCGACCCCAACACCGGGCGGTGCATCAGCTGCCGGGACCACAGCACGGGACACAGCTGTGACAGGTACAGCAGTCCGTCCATCCGTCTGTCTGTCCGTCAGTCCGTCCGTCGGTCTGTCCGTCCGTCCGTCAGTCCATCTGTCCGTCCGTCCGTCCGTCAGTCCATCTATCTGTCCGTCCGTCCGTCCGTCCGTCTGTCTGTCCGTCACAGGATAACACACTGAAGAAAGCAGGTTCCTCAGGTGATCACATTCAGATTTCTTTGTTGTCCTCCTGACCTCCTTGTACCTGTCTGTAGGTGTCTGGATGGTTACTATGGCGACCCGGTGTTGGGGTCAGGCGACCACTGTCGTCCCTGCATGTGTCCCGACGGCCCCGACAGTCAACGGCAGTTCGCAGGAAGTTGTTACCGCAGCGACGACTCCCAGCAGGCCATCTGTGTCTGCAGCACTGGATATAGAGGTAAAAACTTTATTAACACTGAGGGAAAAACGTACAAACAAAGTTTGTCAGAATTAAAAACAACCAGTGAGATTCTCTCAGCAACAGATAAACTCCAGCTTTAACTCACAGCTCAAACAGCTGCTGCCTCCTGGAGGCAAACAGTGTTTTCACGTGCAGACGCTCTATGATTCAGTTTGATGTCAGAGAGCAGGAATGTCATGTGACTACAGGTCTGTTATTACAGCAGGAAGTGACACGTTCAGGCTGAAATCAGCTGCTGACAGACGCACGAATCAGCCACTTCCTCTGTTTGTTTCCTCTCTGCTTCCTCTGCAGCCGGCGAGCTGCTCGGGCGGCGCTGCACGCAGTGCTGAAGTGTCAGCTGAGGGGTCAAAGGTCAAAGCAGCTTAAATGTGGTTGATAAAAAGTGAGAGTCAGTTGTTATGAAAGCACTGAAATTAGAGGGAGGGTCGGTTAAAGTTTCAGTGTGTGCGGTGAAGCATCGCCTGAACAATGAGAAGTGAAAGCAGCTGAAGCGTCAGCTCTATTCGTCTGTCTCACCTGTCCTTTCCAGGTGCTCGCTGTGACCAGTGCTCACCTGGTTACTATGGAAATCCTGGTGAACCGGGGGGGCGGTGTCAGCCCTGTCAGTGCAACAACAACATTGACATGTTGGACCCAGAGTCCTGCGATGCTCAGACCGGAGAGTGTCTGCGCTGCCTGCACCATAGCGAGGGCGCCGCCTGCCAGAGCTGCAAACTGGGTTACTACGGCAACGCCCTGCTGCAGGACTGCAGGAGTGAGTATACTGGGTTACTGGGGCAACCGTCATTTATTACTGTGAACTATTATTAATGAATGATTTAATGAATGAATTAAATTGCTGGAACAGACCAGTGGAATCCAGCACATCACAAATGAAACTGGAATAAAATCTTCAGCTGAGATTCTTGCTTCTCTGTACAATTTTCTTCTTTTCATTTGGGAGTTTGTACGTAACAAAAGAATTTCCCCACGGGGATTAATAAAGTTTTTGTTAAGTTTTGTCAAACCGGATCAAACGTGCAGCTTTGGGACTGAACCTTTAAATTCCAATATAAACCTTAATGACGGATCTGGATTAAACCTTTAATGAGATCTTGATGAATCCTGACGAACGGTTTTGTTCGCAGAGTGCGCCTGTGACCCGCTGGGCACCGATCCATCCAGCTGTCCGTCATCCGGCGACTGTCAGTGCGACCGCGGCAGCGGCCAGTGTCACTGCCTCCCGAACGTGGTCGGTCAACACTGCGACCGCTGCGCGCCCGACACCTGGAACATGGTGAGCGGCCGCGGCTGCCGGACCTGCGACTGCGACCCCAAACACTCGTACGGGACGTCCTGCGATGAGGTGAGGACCAGAAAGCACTGGGTTCTTCATGTTTTTACTGAAGCTGAAGGAAAAGTGTCCGACGAGTGTGAGCGAACGTCTTCGGGGTTAGCGTCGGCCCTGGTGTCCACCTGCCTTTATTTATTTAAGTTTCTTCTGATTTAAATGACACACACAGAAACGTGGACTTCAGTCTGAATATTTCTAACTCTGACCTCTGACCTCTGACCCTTCTGTTCTAATTGCCTTCTTTGAAAATTTTCCCCAAAAAACCTGATTTTGTTTGCTGTGTGCTGGGGCTAGTCAGGGGCCCAGTTACCATAGCAACCAGTGACTCAGCTGTATCTTGGCATACCTGACTCTGATCGGCGATTCACTTTTAGTCTTGTGGGGCCATTTTTTTTTTTCTGTCGGCCATCTTGTTCTCTCAGACAGGCAGATCAGCACAGCTTATGATATTAATAAGGCCTGTGGATCAAGATCAGGATCAGGTTCCCTCTGAACCCATGGTTCCAGATCACAGGATCTTTAAGTATCAGCTGTACCACATGTTCACACTGAGCTTGTTCCTGAGTTTCCGATCAAACAGTAAAACCTGGTTGGTAGTTTTCCAGTGGATCTTTCAGCTGTGAGTCCGTCGGGTCCTGCTTCAGTATTTCGATGAGTTTTCTGTTGGAGTTTTGAATGCAAACCTTTGTCTGGTCCACAGATCAGCGGCCAGTGTTCCTGTCGCCCCGGCTTCGGAGGAAGAACGTGCAACGAGTGCAGAGAGCTGTTCTGGGGAGACCCAGAGGTTAAATGTCACGGTAGGTTCATATGTTCACTGCATGAAAGAAGGTGATAATGTGAGAGCAGTGATCTTACAGAGGTCGACTCTGGAGGAGGAAAAACTCTGGTTCGAGTTCCTCGACTGAGTCCAGAAACCAGATCTGGGTTCAGAGACCAGACTTGTTTTGTTTTAAAAAGGGAGACTGAAACCAGAATCATGCAGCCACTGCCCTGTTGCATCATGGGAACATCGCAACTCCTAGCACGGTCTGCTCTGATCTGCTGCGAACCATTAAGTCCAGATGTTCCCAGAGGCCTGCTGTTCCCGTTGTCGTGGAGAGACCAGAATCTGTCTGAACCTCCAAATATCCCTGAAATCCACAAAGAGGCTTTGTTATTTAGAAACAGAGCCGGAGGCCGAGGGATGGAGGGAGGGAGGAAAAGAAAAGAAAAGAAAAGAAAAGAAAGGAGGCCAGAACCAGATCTGCTGAGAGGAAAGAAGGAAAGAGGGGAATGATGATCTGCAGAGAGGGAAAAGGGAAGATAGATGAAGGAAAGGAAAGGAAGAATGAAAAGGGAACGAGTGGATGAATCTCAGGGCTGTGAACACATGAAAGCAACTGATTCAGGCCGAGTCTGTTAGTTTGTGTTAGTGTGTGTGTGTGTGTGTTACTGTGTGTGTTAGTGTGTGTATCTGCTGCACGGTTGTTGTTTCTGCATCAAAAAGAAGCTTCAACTGTGTTTAACACAAACCAGATGTTACACACACACACACACACACACACACACACACAAACCATTCCAACTCACCAGATGTTTTTTGTTGAACAGGAAGTTGCACAGTTTGTCTGAGACGCTTCCTCGAAAATGTTTTTACTGTAAATGAAAAGCTTGTGACCCCCCCCCCCCCCCCCCCACACACACACACACACACACACACACACACACACACACTCTGTACATGTCTGGCTGTGTGTGTGTGTGTGTGTTACTCACTGTGCTCTCCTCCTCAGCGTGTGACTGCGACCCTCGCGGTGTCTCTGAGCAGCAGTGTAACAAAGTCAGCGGTCACTGCGTCTGCGTGGACGGCGTGTCCGGACCGCGCTGCGACGTCTGTGCACGTGGATTTTCGGGAACGTTCCCCGACTGCCGCCGCTGCCACCAGTGCTTCGCGGAGTGGGACGACATCATCGGACAGCTGACCAATCAGACGCACCGCCTCGTCAACAAGGTCAACACCATTAAAGCCAGTGGAGTCAGTGGACCGTACAAGAAGTCCGTGGACAGTGTGGAGAGGAGCGCCGCCGACATCCAGGTCCTCCTGAACCAGAACCTGGCTTCGCAACCACTGAGCGAGATCCAGCACCTGCTGCAACAGGCCAGGTGAGGTTAACTTTAATCCGATCAAACCCTGACACAGGTCGAGTGAAGCATTTAAACTTTAAACCTTTGTTTGTCCCTCAGTGACCTCATGAGTGCCATGAGCCAGACGTTGAACCTCACAGAACAGACTCTGATCCAGGTGGAGGACCAGGACTCGGCCGCAGAAGCTAAATTAGACTCTGTGACGTCAGACGCTCAGAAACTGGAGCGGACGGTTCAGGAGCTGCTGGACCAGGTCGAGTTCATCAAAAACTCCGACATCAGAGGTAAAGAGGCAGAGGTCAGAGGTCGGGAGTCCACTCCCATTATCCAGCTGTGATGCAGAGAATCTTCCGGACCAGTTCTCTCAATTCAAGTTGACTCATTATACATTAAAGAGTATTGATTATTGATCAGATGTGAGGGTCAAACTCTGCCGGGCTCATTAAACCCACAGAATAAAGTTTTCTTTGCTGAGGATTTCTCAGCTGATTTCTTCTTCCTGTCTGTTGCCAGGGGCGACAGACAGCGTCACTAAGTACTTCCTGCAGTCTCAGGGAGCTGAAGCTCGAGCCAACGCCTCCACTGTCGATACCGGCAGCCCCGTGGAAACATCCAGCGCTCTACGGCAACTCACAGAGGACAAACTAAACCAAACCAGAGGGGAGTTCCTGAAGAGACACACTGAGCATGCTCAGAGACTGGATGACCTGGCAGGAGAGCTGCAGACTCTGGACCTATCAGAGATCAGCCACAAGGTGAGAAGTGAAAACCTGAAGTGGAGTTCGTCGGGTTTGTTTAACACCGAGTTTTACTGAGAAATTTTAATTATTAAAAAATTATTAATAACATCCCGACGATATCAGGTTCAACTACACAACTAAAAGCACTGACATTAAAAAAGTGTTGACCCACAACTAGAAACCCTGTTGGTCCATGACAGGCTGCTGAACCGTCCCTGCATCTGCTGCTGGACAGCACCAAACTCTGCTTTAGGTCTCCGTCTCTGAGCTGCTTGGAAACATTCAGTGTGAATTTGAATATTTTAGTGAAAATTTTAGTGAAACACATTCAGCGTTTACTTCCTGTCTCCGTTCTTTCAGACCTGTGGTGGTTCATCCCCGGGTCAGGATTTGTGCTGGCCCTCTACCTGTCAGGGTCTGGGCTGTGTGGACTCTGAGGGTTGGACCAGGTGTGGAGGCGAAGGATGTGGCGGTGTGGTGACAACAGCCAACAACATCTGGAGGAAGGCTCAAGATTTGGAACAGGAAGTCACCGGTGCCATGGGGGAAGTGGAAAAACTGTCCAAGATGGTGAGTTTGACTTGTCCTGGCAGGTCCTGGTCTGCGGTTCTTTTTCAGGTGGACCATGTGGGATTTTATTACCAGTGGTTTGTCTTCAGGTGTCTGAGGCCAAGCTGAAGGCAGACGAAGCGAAGCTGAGCGCTCAGGACGTGCTGATGAAGACCAACAGGACCAAACAGAAAGTGGACCAGAGTAATGAGGAGCTGAGACATCTCATCAGACAGATCAGAGACTTCTTAACACGTATGTCTCTCATTTCCTGTTTAACACGAGGGTCAGCTGCCTCAGGTGTTAAGAGCCATGCGGTAGATAGATGTCGGACAGGCGACTAACAAACCTGCCGTGTGCCGTTTCAGAGGATGCCGCAGACCTGGAGAGCATCGAGCTGGTGGCTAACGAGGTTCTGGCCATGCAGATGCCGACCACGCCGACTCAGCTGCAGAACCTGACCGAAGAGATCCGGCAGAAGGTGGGAGAACTGGGACACATGGAGACCATACTGCAGCAAAGCACCGATGACATCCAGAGAGCTGAGAACCTGCTGAACCAGGCCCGTCGAGCCAGGTGAGTCCTACCTGTCCATCCAGGACTGAAGTTCAGTGCGTAGACCTGGTTCAACAAGGATCTGCGCAACAAACTCTCATCTCTCAGTGACTCTTTAAACTCGAAACCCTCAAACCTTCGTACAGATTTCTCTCAATCAGCTACTGAAATGTCACTTTCTGTGTTGCTCAGTGAGGAGGCGGCTGATGCGAAGGTCTCTGCGGAGGAGGTGAAGCGAGCTTTGGAGGAAGCTGATAGAGCCCAGATGGCCGCCAGCGGCGCCATCCAGCAGGCCGCTGCTGACATCCAGGACACCAACAACCTGCTGTCCATCGTCAGTGCTGACCGTCCAACGAGAGGAAAACGTTACAAAATATTTACCGTCCTCACATCAGAAACGCGAAGGTAACGCTTTGTCTCTCCGTGTTGTGTTCAGGTGCAGTCAGAGACGGCAGATGCGGAGTTGAAGCTGAACAACGCCACCCGGCGGCTGCAGAGGCTTGAGCAGGACGTAACGCTGCTGAAAGACAAAGCTCTGAATGTCACTTTAAGCACAGAACAGACCAATCAGGATGCAGCGAGCATCAGAGAGATTGCTGAGGAGGTGAAGAAGGTGAGGTCACCTGTCAGAGACATATTCTAACACACAGCGGACAGTGAAGGACACACACAGCAGGCTCCCAGAGCTTCAGTCGAGTTAATTTCTGTGTGTGTGTGTGTGTGTTTAGGACCTGGACTCAGACCTGAAGGACAGGTACTCCACAGTGGGCCAGCTGATTGGTCAGAAGGCAGGGGGTGTGGCTGATGCCAAGAAGAGGGCAGAGTCACTGCAGCAGGAAGCCAAAGAGCTGTTGTTGCAGGCGAGCAACAAGCTGCAGCTGCTCAAAGGTGACATCACACTGACATCACACTGACATCACACAGCAGCATCAGACCCAGGTTTTAGACAGGTTTCCGTTCAGATTCTCTGACTGACCGCCATGACTCCAGGTGTCGAACACGACAGGTGTTCTTCGAGGATGCTGAAAACGTGGCTTCCTGTAAAACCACAGTGTTTGTTTGGCTGTTGCAGTGATAAAGTTCTTGACTGATTGATTGATGAGCGTTAGAGGTGCAACTGACCACTTGTTTCCTGTTTCTCAGATCTGGAGAAGTCGTATGACGACAACCAGCGGACTCTGGAGGTAAAGGCGGAGCTGCTGGTGGAGCTGGAGGCAGCTGTGAAAGACCTGCTGCAGGATATCAGCCACAAGGTCACTGTCTACAGCACCTGTCTTTTCTAGGGTCAAAGGTCACCATCAGAAGCTGAAAAGGAGCTGACACATATTTTTAACCTGACTCTGTGATGTGAAATCCCCCCAAATGTTTCAGAGAGAAGTTAGATTTTTACTGAGGTGGAACTTCTGCCAAAGATACGAAATCTTTCATCTTCAGTTAATTTCCAAATTGGACCTGGAGCGTTTTCATGGTCGGAGCGTTGGTGAACGTGCTGTGAGCTGTTTAAACTGCCTCCAGCTTCATTTCCACACCTGAGTGTGGAGAACCGTGAAAGATGAGTTGAAAACAACAGTTTGAACACTCAACAGCTGTAAAATTAATTCAGTCGATCAGAAAAGTCAGAAGCAGCTGAAATTCATCAAAGTGATCCGACACGATTCAAATGATAAAAACAATGTTTGTTAAAATTCAGTAAAATTCAGCTGCTGAAATATTTGAACGTCTTTGTGAATGTAAGAAAATCAAAGTCGATCATTTGATTCGAGTTTCCAGTTGTTTAACAGTGAATTTTTCCTTTTGTTCTTCCTTTACTTTCAATTCTTCGTGGCCAAAACTTTGAAAAATGAATTTTAATAAAAAGCTTTTAACAGTTGACAGCGTGGAGCTTGTCACTTCAGAGGACAGAAGTTAAAACATCTGGTCGTCATTTGAAGTCACAAAGAAACCGAAGAAACACTTGATGAAAGAAAAGAAAAAAGAAAAGAAAAAAACATGGAGTAGATTTCAGTGGTAGCGGTACTCAGATCACTTCAGATGAAAGTAAGTAAAAGTCATTTTGAAGAACCTTAATGTTGCAGCTGAATCACTTTATTTACTGATGAGTAGTTTCATTTGTAATAATGCATCATTCTTTTTTGATATTTCCCGTTTTAGTCATCTGAATGTACCAATGAAATTTCAAAATAAATGGTGCAGTAAAAAGAACAATATTTCCCTATGAAACTTAGAGAAGTAGAAAGTAACATATAATGGTTTTATTCAAGTAAATAGAATAGAATAGAATAGAATGCCTTTTATTGTCATTATACATCTTTTACATGTACAACAAGCTGGAAAGCATCTTATTCAGTTCAATGTGTATAAGTATACAACATAGAATAGAATAAAATAAAATAAGATTAGTGCAAGTCGAAATATGTAAAAAGAAAGCTATACAACAATATGAAGAGAGAGTTAAAAAACAAAATACAAGGGGGGGTAAGGTGCACAGTTCAAGAAAGTATGGGTTATTGCACATTAATGAATATTGCACAGTATACGGATATTGCACAGTGAGTGGATAGAAAGAAGGAAGTCCAGGGGGTCAGGGGAATAGACTGTGGGGTTCAGTGCATGTGTGAGTTCAGTGTGGTTTTGGCTTTCGGGAAAAAACAGTCTCTGAGTCTGTTAGTCTTTGTTCTGATGTGCCTGTAGCGCCTTCCTAAGGGCAACAGGTCAAACAGAGCAAAGCCAGGGTGGGAGCTGTCCTTGGTGATGCTCTTTGCTCTGCTGAGGCAGCGGGAGGTGTAAATGTCCATCAGGGAGGGGAGGGGGCAGCCCATGATCCTGCACATCTCAAAGAGCTGATAGAGCCATATTATCCCAACAGATTGCTTCGTTCCCAGAATGCAGGTTTGCTTATGGTTCCCAAAATCTCTAACAGTAGAATGGGAGGCCGAGTCTTTAGCTATCAGGCCCCTCTCCTGTGGAACCAGCTGCCAGTTTGGGTTCGGGAAGCAGACACCCTCTCTAATTTTAAAACTAAGCTTAAAACCTTCTTGTTTGACAAAGCTTATAATTAGTTGTAGTTACAGTCCTAGTTATTTATTAAACTTATAGTTAGTCACATTTATCTCCATAGACACTGTTAGACACTGTTACACAGTTAAGGATATAGACCTTAGTAGGGCTGGCTCAGGCAACTGAATCATCCCTTAGTTATGCTGCTATAGGCCTAGGCTGCTGGGAGACTTCCCATGATCCTCTGCACACTTCTTCTTTCTCTTTCTCTCCTCAGACCCACTTTCACATTTATTAGCCTTTATTACATGTCATTAACTCTGTGTCCTCTCTGTCCCGTAGTCCTGTGTTTGTCTCTCTCTGGTCTCTCTTTCTCTGTACCTTTCTGCAGGTGTCTCTGGCTCCGGAGCTGCATGTTCTGTGGTCCTGGCTCCACCCACCTGCTGCTGTTTATTGTTTACAATGATCCATTTCTAACACGTTTAATGTTCCATTCTGCTACAGATAAATATTGGATTAATGGTTTTTTCTTGCCACTGTCGCCTTAAGTGCTGCTCTGGGGTCAGGCTCTGGGTCTCTGTAAAGCGCTTTGAGACAATTTTGATTGTGGAAGGAGCTATATAAATAAAATTGAATTGAATTGAACTGTGCCGCCTTTACCACCCTCTGAAGCCTCTCCCTGTCTGCCATGGTGCAGCTGCTGTACCATACTGTGATACAGTACGTCAGCAGGCTCTCAATGGACGAGCGGTAGAAGGTCAGCAGCAGGATGGAGTCCAGGTTGTGCTGCCTGAGGACCCTCAGGAAGTGTAGCCGCTGCTGAGCCTTCTTAATGACCGCTGTGATGTTCTCTGTCCAGGAGATGTCAGCGGAAATGAGGATCCCAAGAAACCGGAAAGTGTGGACTCTCTCCACGCACTCGCCGTTGATGTAGAGGGGGGCTAAGTCGGTGCTGTGCCTCCTGAAGTCGACAATGATCTCCTTGGTTTTCTTGGTGTTCAGAGCCAGGTTGTTCTCTGGACACCAGGATGCCAACTTCAGGACTTCCTCTCTGTAGGCTGCTTTATCTCCCTTTGTGATGAGTCCGACCACTGCAGTGTCATCAGCAAACTTGACAATGAAGTTGCTGTTGTGGGCCGGACTGCAGTCGTGGGTGTAGAGGCAGTACAGGAGGGGGCTCAGCACACAGCCCTGTGGAGAGCCAGTGCTCAGCGTGCGAATGGAGGAGAGGTGGGGGCTGAGTCTCACAGTCTGGGGTCGTTTGGTTAGAAAGTCCTTTATCCAGGCACATGTGAGGGGGGGGGGCCGAGAGTGTCCAGTTTGATGATAAGATAAGATAAGAAATCCTTTATTAGTCCCTCAGTGGGGAAATTGCATTTAGCAACAGCAGGGGTACAGTACAGTAAGTAAATATAAGTAAGAGGCCAATATGGCCGGAACAAGATTAAATAAGCACTATTCCAATAACAGAATAACTAAGAACTAAACTAAGAAAGATATCTGCAGTATGTACATACATAAATATGAGATGGACATAATTATGAGATGGAGATAAGTGTTGCACATTGATATTGCACTAATAATTGAATTATTGCATATTGATATTGCACTGATAGTTGCCTGGAATTGTTATCAAGTTTGTGTGTCAATGCTCATTATAGCAGCAGCAGGAAGGAAAGATCTTCTAAATCTCTCCTTCACACACTGAGGGTGGAGCAGTCTGTCACTGAAGCTGCTCTGCAGAGCTGACAGGACATCCTGCAGGGGGTGGGACTCATGGTCCAGCATAGATGACAGTTTTGCTAGGACCCTTCTGTCCCCGACCTCTTGCACTGAGTCCAGAGGACAGCCCAGGACAGAGCTGGACTTCCTGATGACTTTGTCCAGCTTCTTCCTCTCCTTCTCAGTTATGCCGCTGCTCCAGCAGACTACACCGTACATGATGGCTGACGCCACCACAGAGTCATAGAAGGTCCATAGAAGGTGCCCCCTGCACACCAAAAGACCGCAGTCTCCTCAGGAGGTAGAGCCTGCTCTGCCCCTTCCTGTACAGTGCGTCTGTGTTGTTAGTCCAGTCAAGTTTGTGGTTTAGGTGAACACCCAGGTACTTATAAGAGTCCACTCTTTCAATGTCTGCGGTGTCTGCGGAAATCCACCACCATCTCCTTGGTCTTCCCTGCGTTGATGAGGAGGTGGTTTGGCCATGACCAGTCCACAAAGTCCTGCGTCACTCCTCGGTACTCTGCATCATCGTCATCGCTGATCAGACCGAGAATTGGGAATGATTGTGAGAATGTTGGGAATGATTGTGTTGAAGGCGGAACTGTAATCCACAAAGAGCATCCGGACGTAGCTCTGCCAAAATTTTTTTTGACATTTTTTGGCCGATTTTGACGCATTACTATACTATGACCATTTTTATGATATTTTGAGGCCCAAAAAAACACTCTTAGAAACCCTAAACACCAACTTCAACTTGACAAAAAGTACCACAAAAAGGGGGGTCCAAACCACTCCTTAGGCTCTGAAACGTGCTCCTAAACACTTTCTGGGGGAACACTTTTGGCCTCTCACACTTTGGTAAATTTTCACTCTCCCAACTCACTTTTATGGAGGAACTTCAAATGCTCATAACTCTGGAACCCTAAGTCCTAGAGACTCAAGGGTGGTACCGTTGGACTCGGGGTACACACAAATGGGGGTGGGGGGGGGGGTAGGACAAGGTCCCATGTCTCTATCTTGCTCCCCTGAGAATCGGTCAAAACAGACCCTGGTTAAAACTCCAGGCCCTGTACAGTCTTAGCAACCCTAAACACCAACTTCAACTTGACAAAAAGTACCACAAAAAGGGGGGTGGTACTTTTTGTCAAACTGAAGTTGGTGTTTAGGGTTGTTGAGTGTACAGGGCCTAAGTGTGAGAGGCCAAAAATGTTCCCCCAGAAAGTGTTTAGGAGCACGTTTCAGAGCCTTAGGAGTGGTTTGGACCCCCCTTTTTGTGGTACTTTTTGTCAAACTGAAGTTGGTGTTTAGGGTTGTTGAGTGTACAGGGCCTAAGTGTGAGAGGCCAAAAATGTTCCCCCAGAAGTCGGTGGGTACCCCGAGTCCAACGGTACCACTCTTAAGTCACTAGGACTTAGGGTTCCACAGTTATGAGCATTTGAAGTTCCCCCATATAAGTGAGTTGGGAGAGTGAAAATTTTCCAAAGTGTGAGATGCCAAAATTGTTCCCCCAGAAAGTGTTTAGGAGCACGTTTCAGAGCCTTAGGAGTGGTTTGGACCCCCCTTTTTGTGGTACTTTTTGTCAAACTGAAGTTGGTGTTTAGGGTTGTCAAGAGTGTACAGGGCTTGGAGTTTTAACCATTTTGAGGCCTTTCTGAAAAATGACTTTTTTTGGCCAATTTTGACGCCTTACTATACTATGACCATTTTTATGACATTTTGAGGCCCAAAAAAATTTGACTTTTTTTGGCCGATTTTGACGCCTTACTATACTATGACCATTTTCATGACGTTTTGAGGATGTGACATTTTTCACCGATCCTAAGAGAGCAAGATAGAGACATGCGACCTTGTCCTACCCCCCCATTTGTGTGTACCCCGAGTCCAACGGTACCACCCTTGAGTCTCTAGCACATAGGGTTCCAGAGTTATGAGCATTTGAAGTTCCCCCATAAAAGTGAGTTGGGAGAGTGAAAATTTGGGGTTTTAACAAGGGTCAGTTTTGACCGATCCTCAGGGAGCAAGATAGAGACATGAGGCCTTGTCCTACCCCCCCATTTGTGGGTACCCCGAGTCCAACGGTACCACTCTTAAGTCACTAGGACTTAGGGTTCCACAGTTATGAGCATTTGAAGTTCCCCCATATAAGTGAGTTGGGAGAGTGAAAATTTTCCAGTGTGAGATGCCAAAATTGTTCCCCCAGAAAGTGTTTAGGAGCATGTTTCAGAGCCCTAGGAGTGGTTTGGACCCCCCTTTTTGTGGTACTTTTTGTCAAACTGAAGTTGGTGTTTAGGGTTGTTGAGTGTACAGGGCCTAAGTGTGAGATGCCAAAATTGTTCCCCCAGAAAGTGTTTAGGAGCACGTTTCAGAGCCTTAGGAGTGGTTTGGACCCCCCTTTTTGTGGTACTTTTTGTCAAACTGAAGTTGGTGTTTAGGGTTGTCAAGAGTGTACAGGGCTTGGAGTTTTAACCATTTTGAGGCCTTTCTGAAAAATGACTTTTTTTGGCCAATTTTGACGCCTTACTATACTATGACCATTTTTATGACATTTTGAGGCCCAAAAAAATTTGACTTTTTTTGGCCGATTTTGACGCCTTACTATACTATGACCATTTTTATGACATTTTGAGGATGTGACATTTTTCACCGATCCTAAGAGAGCAAGATAGAGACATGCGACCTTGTCCTACCCCCCCATTTGTGTGTACCCCGAGTCCAACGGTACCACCCTTGAGTCTCTAGCACATAGGGTTCCGGAGTTATGAGCATTTGAAGTTCCCCCATAAAAGTGAGTTGGGAGAGTGAAAATTTGGGGTTTTAACAAGGGTCAGTTTTGACCGATCCTCAGGGAGCAAGATAGAGACATGAGGCCTTGTCCTACCCCCCCATTTGTGGGTACCCCGAGTCCAACGGTACCACTCTTAAGTCACTAGGACTTAGGGTTCCACAGTTATGAGCATTTGAAGTTCCCCCATATAAGTGAGTTGGGAGAGTGAAAATTTTCCAAAGTGTGAGAGGCCAAAAATGTTCCCCCAGAAAGTGTTTAGGAGCACGTTTCAGAGCCTTAGGAGTGGTTTGGACCCCCCTTTTTGTGGTACTTTTTGTCAAACTGAAGTTGGTGTTTAGGGTTGTTGAGTGTACAGGGCCTAAGTGTGAGATGCCAAAATTGTTCCCCCAGAAAGTGTTTAGGAGCACGTTTCAGAGCCTTAGGAGTGGTTTGGACCCCCCTTTTTGTGGTACTTTTTGTCAAACTGAAGTTGGTGTTTAGGGTTGTCAAGAGTGTACAGGGCTTGGAGTTTTAACCATTTTGAGGCCTTTCTGAAAAATGACTTTTTTTGGCCAATTTTGACGCCTTACTATACTATGACCATTTTTATGACATTTTGAGGCCCAAAAAAATTTGACTTTTTTTGGCCGATTTTGACGCCTTACTATACTATGACCATTTTCATGACGTTTTGAGGATGTGACATTTTTCACCGATCCTAAGAGAGCAAGATAGAGACATGCGACCTTGTCCTACCCCCCCATTTGTGTGTACCCCGAGTCCAACGGTACCACCCTTGAGTCTCTAGCACATAGGGTTCCAGAGTTATGAGCATTTGAAGTTCCCCCATAAAAGTGAGTTGGGAGAGTGAAAATTTGGGGTTTTAACAAGGGTCAGTTTTGACCGATCCTCAGGGAGCAAGATAGAGACATGAGGCCTTGTCCTACCCCCCCATTTGTGGGTACCCCGAGTCCAACGGTACCACTCTTAAGTCACTAGGACTTAGGGTTCCACAGTTATGAGCATTTGAAGTTCCCCCATATAAGTGAGTTGGGAGAGTGAAAATTTTCCAGTGTGAGATGCCAAAATTGTTCCCCCAGAAAGTGTTTAGGAGCATGTTTCAGAGCCCTAGGAGTGGTTTGGACCCCCCTTTTTGTGGTACTTTTTGTCAAACTGAAGTTGGTGTTTAGGGTTGTTGAGTGTACAGGGCCTAAGTGTGAGATGCCAAAATTGTTCCCCCAGAAAGTGTTTAGGAGCACGTTTCAGAGCCTTAGGAGTGGTTTGGACCCCCCTTTTTGTGGTACTTTTTGTCAAACTGAAGTTGGTGTTTAGGGTTGTCAAGAGTGTACAGGGCTTGGAGTTTTAACCATTTTGAGGCCTTTCTGAAAAATGACTTTTTTTGGCCAATTTTGACGCCTTACTATACTATGACCATTTTTATGACATTTTGAGGCCCAAAAAAATTTGACTTTTTTTGGCCGATTTTGACGCCTTACTATACTATGACCATTTTTATGACATTTTGAGGATGTGACATTTTTCACCGATCCTAAGAGAGCAAGATAGAGACATGCGACCTTGTCCTACCCCCCCATTTGTGTGTACCCCGAGTCCAACGGTACCACCCTTGAGTCTCTAGCACATAGGGTTCCGGAGTTATGAGCATTTGAAGTTCCCCCATAAAAGTGAGTTGGGAGAGTGAAAATTTGGGGTTTTAACAAGGGTCAGTTTTGACCGATCCTCAGGGAGCAAGATAGAGACATGAGGCCTTGTCCTACCCCCCCATTTGTGGGTACCCCGAGTCCAACGGTACCACTCTTAAGTCACTAGGACTTAGGGTTCCACAGTTATGAGCATTTGAAGTTCCCCCATATAAGTGAGTTGGGAGAGTGAAAATTTTCCAAAGTGTGAGAGGCCAAAAATGTTCCCCCAGAAAGTGTTTAGGAGCACGTTTCAGAGCCTTAGGAGTGGTTTGGACCCCCCTTTTTGTGGTACTTTTTGTCAAACTGAAGTTGGTGTTTAGGGTTGTTGAGTGTACAGGGCCTAAGTGTGAGATGCCAAAATTGTTCCCCCAGAAAGTGTTTAGGAGCACGTTTCAGAGCCTTAGGAGTGGTTTGGACCCCCCTTTTTGTGGTACTTTTTGTCAAACTGAAGTTGGTGTTTAGGGTTGTCAAGAGTGTACAGGGCTTGGAGTTTTAACCATTTTGAGGCCTTTCTGAAAAATGACTTTTTTTGGCCAATTTTGACGCCTTACTATACTATGACCATTTTTATGACATTTTGAGGCCCAAAAAAATTTGACTTTTTTTGGCCGATTTTGACGCCTTACTATACTATGACCATTTTTATGACGTTTTGAGGATGTGACATTTTTCACCGATCCTAAGAGAGCAAGATAGAGACATGCGACCTTGTCCTACCCCCCCATTTGTGTGTACCCCGAGTCCAACGGTACCACCCTTGAGTCTCTAGCACATAGGGTTCCAGAGTTATGAGCATTTGAAGTTCCCCCATAAAAGTGAGTTGGGAGAGTGAAAATTTGGGGTTTTAACAAGGGTCAGTTTTGACCGATCCTCAGGGAGCAAGATAGAGACATGAGGCCTTGTCCTACCCCCCCATTTGTGGGTACCCCGAGTCCAACGGTACCACTCTTAAGTCACTAGGACTTAGGGTTCCACAGTTATGAGCATTTGAAGTTCCCCCATATAAGTGAGTTGGGAGAGTGAAAATTTTCCAGTGAGAGATGCCAAAATTGTTCCCCCAGAAAGTGTTTAGGAGCACGTTTCAGAGCCTTAGGAGTGGTTTGGACCCCCCTTTTTGTGGTACTTTTTGTCAAACTGAAGTTGGTGTTTAGGGTTGTTGAGTGTACAGGGCCTAAGTGTGAGATGCCAAAATTGTTCCCCCAGAAAGTGTTTAGGAGCACGTTTCAGAGCCTTAGGAGTGGTTTGGACCCCCCTTTTTGTGGTACTTTTTGTCAAACTGAAGTTGGTGTTTAGGGTTGTCAAGAGTGTACAGGGCTTGGAGTTTTAACCATTTTGAGGCCTTTCTGAAAAATGACTTTTTTTGGCCAATTTTGACGCCTTACTATACTATGACCATTTTTATGACATTTTGAGGCCCAAAAAAATTTGACTTTTTTTGGCCGATTTTGACGCCTTACTATACTATGACCATTTTTATGACATTTTGAGGATGTGACATTTTTCACCGATCCTAAGAGAGCAAGATAGAGACATGCGACCTTGTCCTACCCCCCCATTTGTGTGTACCCCGAGTCCAACGGTACCACCCTTGAGTCTCTAGCACATAGGGTTCCGGAGTTATGAGCATTTGAAGTTCCCCCATAAAAGTGAGTTGGGAGAGTGAAAATTTGGGGTTTTAACAAGGGTCAGTTTTGACCGATCCTCAGGGAGCAAGATAGAGACATGAGGCCTTGTCCTACCCCCCCATTTGTGGGTACCCCGAGTCCAACGGTACCACTCTTAAGTCACTAGGACTTAGGGTTCCACAGTTATGAGCATTTGAAGTTCCCCCATATAAGTGAGTTGGGAGAGTGAAAATTTTCCAAAGTGTGAGAGGCCAAAAATGTTCCCCCAGAAAGTGTTTAGGAGCACGTTTCAGAGCCTTAGGAGTGGTTTGGACCCCCCTTTTTGTGGTACTTTTTGTCAAACTGAAGTTGGTGTTTAGGGTTGTTGAGTGTACAGGGCCTAAGTGTGAGATGCCAAAATTGTTCCCCCAGAAAGTGTTTAGGAGCACGTTTCAGAGCCTTAGGAGTGGTTTGGACCCCCCTTTTTGTGGTACTTTTTGTCAAACTGAAGTTGGTGTTTAGGGTTGTCAAGAGTGTACAGGGCTTGGAGTTTTAACCATTTTGAGGCCTTTCTGAAAAATGACTTTTTTTGGCCAATTTTGACGCCTTACTATACTATGACCATTTTTATGACATTTTGAGGCCCAAAAAAATTTGACTTTTTTTGGCCGATTTTGACGCCTTACTATACTATGACCATTTTTATGACGTTTTGAGGATGTGACATTTTTCACCGATCCTAAGAGAGCAAGATAGAGACATGCGACCTTGTCCTACCCCCCCATTTGTGTGTACCCCGAGTCCAACGGTACCACCCTTGAGTCTCTAGCACATAGGGTTCCAGAGTTATGAGCATTTGAAGTTCCCCCATAAAAGTGAGTTGGGAGAGTGAAAATTTGGGGTTTTAACAAGGGTCAGTTTTGACCGATCCTCAGGGAGCAAGATAGAGACATGAGGCCTTGTCCTACCCCCCCATTTGTGGGTACCCCGAGTCCAACGGTACCACTCTTAAGTCACTAGGACTTAGGGTTCCACAGTTATGAGCATTTGAAGTTCCCCCATATAAGTGAGTTGGGAGAGTGAAAATTTTCCAGTGTGAGATGCCAAAATTGTTCCCCCAGAAAGTGTTTAGGAGCATGTTTCAGAGCCCTAGGAGTGGTTTGGACCCCCCTTTTTGTGGTACTTTTTGTCAAACTGAAGTTGGTGTTTAGGGTTGTTGAGTGTACAGGGCCTAAGTGTGAGATGCCAAAATTGTTCCCCCAGAAAGTGTTTAGGAGCACGTTTCAGAGCCTTAGGAGTGGTTTGGACCCCCCTTTTTGTGGTACTTTTTGTCAAACTGAAGTTGGTGTTTAGGGTTGTCAAGAGTGTACAGGGCTTGGAGTTTTAACCATTTTGAGGCCTTTCTGAAAAATGACTTTTTTTGGCCAATTTTGACGCCTTACTATACTATGACCATTTTTATGACATTTTGAGGCCCAAAAAAATTTGACTTTTTTTGGCCGATTTTGACGCCTTACTATACTATGACCATTTTTATGACATTTTGAGGATGTGACATTTTTCACCGATCCTAAGAGAGCAAGATAGAGACATGCGACCTTGTCCTACCCCCCCATTTGTGTGTACCCCGAGTCCAACGGTACCACCCTTGAGTCTCTAGCACATAGGGTTCCGGAGTTATGAGCATTTGAAGTTCCCCCATAAAAGTGAGTTGGGAGAGTGAAAATTTGGGGTTTTAACAAGGGTCAGTTTTGACCGATCCTCAGGGAGCAAGATAGAGACATGAGGCCTTGTCCTACCCCCCCATTTGTGGGTACCCCGAGTCCAACGGTACCACTCTTAAGTCACTAGGACTTAGGGTTCCACAGTTATGAGCATTTGAAGTTCCCCCATATAAGTGAGTTGGGAGAGTGAAAATTTTCCAAAGTGTGAGAGGCCAAAAATGTTCCCCCAGAAAGTGTTTAGGAGCACGTTTCAGAGCCTTAGGAGTGGTTTGGACCCCCCTTTTTGTGGTACTTTTTGTCAAACTGAAGTTGGTGTTTAGGGTTGTTGAGTGTACAGGGCCTAAGTGTGAGATGCCAAAATTGTTCCCCCAGAAAGTGTTTAGGAGCACGTTTCAGAGCCTTAGGAGTGGTTTGGACCCCCCTTTTTGTGGTACTTTTTGTCAAACTGAAGTTGGTGTTTAGGGTTGTCAAGAGTGTACAGGGCTTGGAGTTTTAACCATTTTGAGGCCTTTCTGAAAAATGACTTTTTTTGGCCAATTTTGACGCCTTACTATACTATGACCATTTTTATGACATTTTGAGGCCCAAAAAAATTGGACTTTTTTTGGCCGATTTTGACGCCTTACTATACTATGACCATTTTTATGACGTTTTGAGGATGTGACATTTTTCACCGATCCTAAGAGAGCAAGATAGAGACATGCGACCTTGTCCTACCCCCCCATTTGTGTGTACCCCGAGTCCAACGGTACCACCCTTGAGTCTCTAGCACATAGGGTTCCAGAGTTATGAGCATTTGAAGTTCCCCCATAAAAGTGAGTTGGGAGAGTGAAAATTTGGGGTTTTAACAAGGGTCAGTTTTGACCGATCCTCAGGGAGCAAGATAGAGACATGAGGCCTTGTCCTACCCCCCCATTTGTGGGTACCCCGAGTCCAACGGTACCACTCTTAAGTCACTAGGACTTAGGGTTCCACAGTTATGAGCATTTGAAGTTCCCCCATATAAGTGAGTTGGGAGAGTGAAAATTTTCCAGTGTGAGATGCCAAAATTGTTCCCCCAGAAAGTGTTTAGGAGCACGTTTCAGAGCCTTAGGAGTGGTTTGGACCCCCCTTTTTGTGGTACTTTTTGTCAAACTGAAGTTGGTGTTTAGGGTTGTTGAGTGTACAGGGCCTAAGTGTGAGATGCCAAAATTGTTCCCCCAGAAAGTGTTTAGGAGCACGTTTCAGAGCCTTAGGAGTGGTTTGGACCCCCCTTTTTGTGGTACTTTTTGTCAAACTGAAGTTGGTGTTTAGGGTTGTCAAGAGTGTACAGGGCTTGGAGTTTTAACCATTTTGAGGCCTTTCTGAAAAATGACTTTTTTTGGCCAATTTTGACGCCTTACTATACTATGACCATTTTTATGACATTTTGAGGCCCAAAAAAATTTGACTTTTTTTGGCCGATTTTGACGCCTTACTATACTATGACCATTTTTATGACATTTTGAGGATGTGACATTTTTCACCGATCCTAAGAGAGCAAGATAGAGACATGCGACCTTGTCCTACCCCCCCATTTGTGTGTACCCCGAGTCCAACGGTACCACCCTTGAGTCTCTAGCACATAGGGTTCCGGAGTTATGAGCATTTGAAGTTCCCCCATAAAAGTGAGTTGGGAGAGTGAAAATTTGGGGTTTTAACAAGGGTCAGTTTTGACCGATCCTCAGGGAGCAAGATAGAGACATGAGGCCTTGTCCTACCCCCCCATTTGTGGGTACCCCGAGTCCAACGGTACCACTCTTAAGTCACTAGGACTTAGGGTTCCACAGTTATGAGCATTTGAAGTTCCCCCATATAAGTGAGTTGGGAGAGTGAAAATTTTCCAAAGTGTGAGAGGCCAAAAATGTTCCCCCAGAAAGTGTTTAGGAGCACGTTTCAGAGCCTTAGGAGTGGTTTGGACCCCCCTTTTTGTGGTACTTTTTGTCAAACTGAAGTTGGTGTTTAGGGTTGTTGAGTGTACAGGGCCTAAGTGTGAGATGCCAAAATTGTTCCCCCAGAAAGTGTTTAGGAGCACGTTTCAGAGCCTTAGGAGTGGTTTGGACCCCCCTTTTTGTGGTACTTTTTGTCAAACTGAAGTTGGTGTTTAGGGTTGTCAAGAGTGTACAGGGCTTGGAGTTTTAACCATTTTGAGGCCTTTCTGAAAAATGACTTTTTTTGGCCAATTTTGACGCCTTACTATACTATGACCATTTTTATGACATTTTGAGGCCCAAAAAAATTTGACTTTTTTTGGCCGATTTTGACGCCTTACTATACTATGACCATTTTTATGACGTTTTGAGGATGTGACATTTTTCACCGATCCTAAGAGAGCAAGATAGAGACATGCGACCTTGTCCTACCCCCCCATTTGTGTGTACCCCGAGTCCAACGGTACCACCCTTGAGTCTCTAGCACATAGGGTTCCAGAGTTATGAGCATTTGAAGTTCCCCCATAAAAGTGAGTTGGGAGAGTGAAAATTTGGGGTTTTAACAAGGGTCAGTTTTGACCGATCCTCAGGGAGCAAGATAGAGACATGAGGCCTTGTCCTACCCCCCCATTTGTGGGTACCCCGAGTCCAACGGTACCACTCTTAAGTCACTAGGACTTAGGGTTCCACAGTTATGAGCATTTGAAGTTCCCCCATATAAGTGAGTTGGGAGAGTGAAAATTTTCCAGTGTGAGATGCCAAAATTGTTCCCCCAGAAAGTGTTTAGGAGCATGTTTCAGAGCCCTAGGAGTGGTTTGGACCCCCCTTTTTGTGGTACTTTTTGTCAAACTGAAGTTGGTGTTTAGGGTTGTTGAGTGTACAGGGCCTAAGTGTGAGATGCCAAAATTGTTCCCCCAGAAAGTGTTTAGGAGCACGTTTCAGAGCCTTAGGAGTGGTTTGGACCCCCCTTTTTGTGGTACTTTTTGTCAAACTGAAGTTGGTGTTTAGGGTTGTCAAGAGTGTACAGGGCTTGGAGTTTTAACCATTTTGAGGCCTTTCTGAAAAATGACTTTTTTTGGCCAATTTTGACGCCTTACTATACTATGACCATTTTTATGACATTTTGAGGCCCAAAAAAATTTGACTTTTTTTGGCCGATTTTGACGCCTTACTATACTATGACCATTTTTATGACATTTTGAGGATGTGACATTTTTCACCGATCCTAAGAGAGCAAGATAGAGACATGCGACCTTGTCCTACCCCCCCATTTGTGTGTACCCCGAGTCCAACGGTACCACCCTTGAGTCTCTAGCACATAGGGTTCCGGAGTTATGAGCATTTGAAGTTCCCCCATAAAAGTGAGTTGGGAGAGTGAAAATTTGGGGTTTTAACAAGGGTCAGTTTTGACCGATCCTCAGGGAGCAAGATAGAGACATGAGGCCTTGTCCTACCCCCCCATTTGTGGGTACCCCGAGTCCAACGGTACCACTCTTAAGTCACTAGGACTTAGGGTTCCACAGTTATGAGCATTTGAAGTTCCCCCATATAAGTGAGTTGGGAGAGTGAAAATTTTCCAAAGTGTGAGAGGCCAAAAATGTTCCCCCAGAAAGTGTTTAGGAGCACGTTTCAGAGCCTTAGGAGTGGTTTGGACCCCCCTTTTTGTGGTACTTTTTGTCAAACTGAAGTTGGTGTTTAGGGTTGTTGAGTGTACAGGGCCTAAGTGTGAGATGCCAAAATTGTTCCCCCAGAAAGTGTTTAGGAGCACGTTTCAGAGCCTTAGGAGTGGTTTGGACCCCCCTTTTTGTGGTACTTTTTGTCAAACTGAAGTTGGTGTTTAGGGTTGTCAAGAGTGTACAGGGCTTGGAGTTTTAACCATTTTGAGGCCTTTCTGAAAAATGACTTTTTTTGGCCAATTTTGACGCCTTACTATACTATGACCATTTTTATGACATTTTGAGGCCCAAAAAAATTTGACTTTTTTTGGCCGATTTTGACGCCTTACTATACTATGACCATTTTTATGACGTTTTGAGGATGTGACATTTTTCACCGATCCTAAGAGAGCAAGATAGAGACATGCGACCTTGTCCTACCCCCCCATTTGTGTGTACCCCGAGTCCAACGGTACCACCCTTGAGTCTCTAGCACATAGGGTTCCAGAGTTATGAGCATTTGAAGTTCCCCCATAAAAGTGAGTTGGGAGAGTGAAAATTTGGGGTTTTAACAAGGGTCAGTTTTGACCGATCCTCAGGGAGCAAGATAGAGACATGAGGCCTTGTCCTACCCCCCCATTTGTGGGTACCCCGAGTCCAACGGTACCACTCTTAAGTCACTAGGACTTAGGGTTCCACAGTTATGAGCATTTGAAGTTCCCCCATATAAGTGAGTTGGGAGAGTGAAAATTTTCCAGTGTGAGATGCCAAAATTGTTCCCCCAGAAAGTGTTTAGGAGCACGTTTCAGAGCCTTAGGAGTGGTTTGGACCCCCCTTTTTGTGGTACTTTTTGTCAAACTGAAGTTGGTGTTTAGGGTTGTTGAGTGTACAGGGCCTAAGTGTGAGAGGCCAAAAATGTTCCCCCAGAAAGTGTTTAGGAGCACGTTTCAGAGCCTTAGGAGTGGTTTGGACCCCCCTTTTTGTGGTACTTTTTGTCAAACTGAAGTTGGTGTTTAGGGTTGTTGAGTGTACAGGGCCTAAGTGTGAGAGGCCAAAAATGTTCCCCCAGAAAGTGTTTAGGAGCACGTTTCAGAGCCTTAGGAGTGGCTTGGACCCCCCTTTTTGTGGTACTTTTTGTCAAACTGAAGTTGGTGTTTAGGGTTGTCAAGATGTACAGGGCTTGGAGTTTTAACCATTTTGAGGCCTTTCTGAAAAATGACTTTTTTTGGCCAATTTTGACGCCTTACTATACTATGACCATTTTCATGACATTTTGAGGCCCAAAAAAATTTGACTTTTTTTGGCCAATTTTGACGCCTTACTATACTATGACCATTTTTATGACATTTTGAGGATGTGACATTTTTCACCGATCCTAAGAGAGCAAGATAGAGACATGCGACCTTGTCCTACCCCCCCATTTGTGTGTACCCCGAGTCCAACGGTACCACCCTTGAGTCTCTAGCACATAGGGTTCCGGAGTTATGAGCATTTGAAGTTCCCCCATAAAAGTGAGTTGGGAGAGTGAAAATTTGGGGTTTTAACAAGGGTCAGTTTTGACCGATCCTCAGGGAGCAAGATAGAGACATGAGGCCTTGTCCTACCCCCCCATTTGTGGGTACCCCGAGTCCAACGGTACCACTCTTAAGTCACTAGGACTTAGGGTTCCACAGTTATGAGCATTTGAAGTTCCCCCATATAAGTGAGTTGGGAGAGTGAAAATTTTCCAGTGTGAGATGCCAAAATTGTTCCCCCAGAAAGTGTTTAGGAGCACATTTCAGAGCCTTAGGAGTGGTTTGGACCCCCCTTTTTGTGGTACTTTTTGTCAAACTGAAGTTGGTGTTTAGGGTTGTTGAGTGTACAGGGCCTAAGTGTGAGAGGCCAAAAATGTTCCCCCAGAAAGTGTTTAGGAGCACGTTTCAGAGCCTTAGGAGTGGTTTGGACCCCCCTTTTTGTGGTACTTTTTGTCAAACTGAAGTTGGTGTTTAGGGTTGTCAAGAGTGTACAGGGCTTGGAGTTTTAACCATTTTGAGGCCTTTCTGAAAAATGACTTTTTTTGGCCAATTTTGACGCCTTACTATACTATGACCATTTTTATGACATTTTGAGGCCCAAAAAAATTTGACTTTTTTTGGCCAATTTTGACGCCTTACTATACTATGACCATTTTTATGACATTTTGAGGCCCAAAAAAATTTGACTTTTTTTGGCCGATTTTGACGCCTTACTATACTATGACCATTTTTATGACATTTTGAGGATGTGACATTTTTCACCGATCCTAAGAGAGCAAGATAGAGACATGCGACCTTGTTCTACCCCCCCATTTGTGTGTACCCCGAGTCCAACGGTACCACCCTTGAGTCTCTAGCACATAGGGTTCCGGAGTTATGAGCATTTGAAGTTCCCCCATAAAAGTGAGTTGGGAGAGTGAAAATTTGGGGTTTTAACAAGGGTCAGTTTTGACCGATCCTCAGGGAGCAAGATAGAGACATGAGGCCTTGTCCTACCCCCCCATTTGTGGGTACCCCGAGTCCAACGGTACCACTCTTAAGTCACTAGGACTTAGGGTTCCAGAGTTATGAGCATTTGAAGTTCCCCCATATAAGTGAGTTGGGAGAGTGAAAATTTTCCAAAGTGTGAGATGCCAAAATTGTTCCCCCAGAAAGTGTTTAGGAGCACGTTTCAGAGCCTTAGGAGTGGTTTGGACCCCCCTTTTTGTGGTACTTTTTGTCAAACTGAAGTTGGTGTTTAGGGTTGTCAAGAGTGTACAGGGCTTGGAGTTTTAACCATTTTGAGGCCTTTCTGAAAAATGACTTTTTTTGGCCAATTTTGACGCCTTACTATACTATGACCATTTTTATGACATTTTGAGGCCCAAAAAAATTTGACTTTTTTTGGCCGATTTTGACGCCTTACTATACTATGACCATTTTTATGACATTTTGAGGATGTGACATTTTTCACCGATCCTAAGAGAGCAAGATAGAGACATGCGACCTTGTCCTACCCCCCCATTTGTGTGTACCCCGAGTCCAACGGTACCACCCTTGAGTCTCTAGCACATAGGGTTCCGGAGTTATGAGCATTTGAAGGTCCCCCATAAAAGTGAGTTGGGAGAGTGAAAATTTGGGGTTTTAACAAGGGTCAGTTTTGACCGATCCTCAGGGAGCAAGATAGAGACATGAGGCCTTGTCCTACCCCCCCATTTGTGGGTACCCCGAGTCCAACGGTACCACTCTTAAGTCACTAGGACTTAGGGTTCCAGAGTTATGAGCATTTGAAGTTCCCCCATATAAGTGAGTTGGGAGAGTGAAAATTTTCCAAAGTGTGAGATGCCAAAATTGTTCCCCCAGAAAGTGTTTAGGAGCACGTTTCAGAGCCTTAGGAGTGGTTTGGACCCCCCTTTTTGTGGTACTTTTTGTCAAACTGAAGTTGGTGTTTAGGGTTGTCAAGAGTGTACAGGGCTTGGAGTTTTAACCATTTTGAGGCCTTTCTGAAAAATGACTTTTTTTGGCCAATTTTGACGCCTTACTATACTATGACCATTTTTATGACATTTTGAGGCCCAAAAAAATTTGACTTTTTTTGGCCGATTTTGACGCCTTACTATACTATGACCATTTTTATGACATTTTGAGGATGTGACATTTTTCACCGATCCTAAGAGAGCAAGATAGAGACATGCGACCTTGTCCTACCCCCCCATTTGTGTGTACCCCGAGTCCAACGGTACCACCCTTGAGTCTCTAGCACATAGGGTTCCGGAGTTATGAGCATTTGAAGGTCCCCCATAAAAGTGAGTTGGGAGAGTGAAAATTTGGGGTTTTAACAAGGGTCAGTTTTGACCGATCCTCAGGGAGCAAGATAGAGACATGAGGCCTTGTCCTACCCCCCCATTTGTGGGTACCCCGAGTCCAACGGTACCACTCTTAAGTCACTAGGACTTAGGGTTCCACAGTTATGAGCATTTGAAGTTCCCCCATATAAGTGAGTTGGGAGAGTGAAAATTTTCCAAAGTGTGAGATGCCAAAATTGTTCCCCCAGAAAGTGTTTAGGAGCACGTTTCAGAGCCTTAGGAGTGGTTTGGACCCCCCTTTTTGTGGTACTTTTTGTCAAACTGAAGTTGGTGTTTAGGGTTGTCAAGAGTGTACAGGGCTTGGAGTTTTAACCATTTTGAGGCCTTTCTGAAAAATGACTTTTTTTGGCCAATTTTGACGCCTTACTATACTATGACCATTTTTATGACATTTTGAGGCCCAAAAAAATTTGACTTTTTTTGGCCGATTTTGACGCCTTACTATACTATGACCATTTTTATGACATTTTGAGGATGTGACATTTTTCACCGATCCTAAGAGAGCAAGATAGAGACATGCGACCTTGTCCTACCCCCCCATTTGTGTGTACCCCGAGTCCAACGGTACCACCCTTGAGTCTCTAGCACATAGGGTTCCGGAGTTATGAGCATTTGAAGTTCCCCCATAAAAGTGAGTTGGGAGAGTGAAAATTTGGGGTTTTAACAAGGGTCAGTTTTGACCGATCCTCAGGGAGCAAGATAGAGACATGAGGCCTTGTCCTACCCCCCCATTTGTGGGTACCCCGAGTCCAACGGTACCACTCTTAAGTCACTAGGACTTAGGGTTCCACAGTTATGAGCATTTGAAGTTCCCCCATATAAGTGAGTTGGGAGAGTGAAAATTTTCCAAAGTGTGAGATGCCAAAATTGTTCCCCCAGAAAGTGTTTAGGAGCACGTTTCAGAGCCTTAGGAGTGGTTTGGACCCCCCTTTTTGTGGTACTTTTTGTCAAACTGAAGTTGGTGTTTAGGGTTGTTGAGTGTACAGGGCCTAAGTGTGAGAGGCCAAAAATGTTCCCCCAGAAAGTGTTTAGGAGCACGTTTCAGAGCCTTAGGAGTGGTTTGGACCCCCCTTTTTGTGGTACTTTTTGTCAAACTGAAGTTGGTGTTTAGGGTTGTTGAGTGTACAGGGCCTAAGTGTGAGATGCCAAAATTGTTCCCCCAGAAAGTGTTTAGGAGCACGTTTCAGAGCCTTAGGAGTGGTTTGGACCCCCCTTTTTGTGGTACTTTTTGTCAAACTGAAGTTGGTGTTTAGGGTTGTCAAGAGTGTACAGGGCTTGGAGTTTTAACCATTTTGAGGCCTTTCTGAAAAATGACTTTTTTTGGCCAATTTTGACGCCTTACTATACTATGACCATTTTTATGACATTTTGAGGCCCAAAAAAATTGGACTTTTTTTGGCCGATTTTGACGCCTTACTATACTATGACCATTTTTATGACATTTTTAGGATGTGACATTTTTCACCGATCCTAAGAGAGCAAGATAGAGACATGCGACCTTGTTCTACCCCCCCATTTGTGTGTACCCCGAGTCCAACGGTACCACCCTTGAGTCTCTAGCACATAGGGTTCCGGAGTTATGAGCATTTGAAGTTCCCCCATAAAAGTGAGTTGGGAGAGTGAAAATTTGGGGTTTTAACAAGGGTCAGTTTTGACCGATCCTCAGGGAGCAAGATAGAGACATGAGGCCTTGTCCTACCCCCCCATTTGTGGGTACCCCGAGTCCAACGGTACCACTCTTAAGTCACTAGGACTTAGGGTTCCACAGTTATGAGCATTTGAAGTTCCCCCATATAAGTGAGTTGAGAGAGTGAAAATTTTCCAAAGTGTGAGATGCCAAAATTGTTCCCCCAGAAAGTGTTTAGGAGCACGTTTCAGAGCCTTAGGAGTGGTTTGGACCCCCCTTTTTGTGGTACTTTTTGTCAAACTGAAGTTGGTGTTTAGGGTTGTTGAGTGTACAGGGCCTAAGTGTGAGAGGCCAAAAATGTTCCCCCAGAAAGTGTTTAGGAGCACGTTTCAGAGCCTTAGGAGTGGTTTGGACCCCCCTTTTTGTGGTACTTTTTGTCAAACTGAAGTTGGTGTTTAGGGTTGTCAAGAGTGTACAGGGCTTGGAGTTTTAACCATTTTGAGGCCTTTCTGAAAAATGATTTTTTTGGCCAATTTTGACGCCTTACTATACTATGACCATTTTTATGACATTTTGAGGATGTGACATTTTTCACCGATCCTAAGAGAGCAAGATAGAGACATGCGACCTTGTCCTACCCCCCCATTTGTGTGTACCCCGAGTCCAACGGTACCACCCTTGAGTCTCTAGCACATAGGGTTCCGGAGTTATGAGCATTTGAAGTTCCCCCATAAAAGTGAGTTGGGAGAGTGAAAATTTGGGGTTTTAACAAGGGTCAGTTTTGACCGATCCTCAGGGAGCAAGATAGAGACATGAGGCCTTGTCCTACCCCCCCATTTGTGGGTACCCCGAGTCCAACGGTACCACTCTTAAGTCACTAGGACTTAGGGTTCCACAGTTATGAGCATTTGAAGTTCCCCCATATAAGTGAGTTGGGAGAGTGAAAATTTTCCAAAGTGTGAGATGCCAAAATTGTTCCCCCAGAAAGTGTTTAGGAGCACATTTCAGAGCCTTAGGAGTGGTTTGGACCCCCCTTTTTGTGGTACTTTTTGTCAAACTGAAGTTGGTGTTTAGGGTTGTTGAGTGTACAGGGCCTAAGTGTGAGAGGCCAAAAATGTTCCCCCAGAAAGTGTTTAGGAGCACGTTTCAGAGCCTTAGGAGTGGTTTGGACCCCCCTTTTTGTGGTACTTTTTGTCAAACTGAAGTTGGTGTTTAGGGTTGTCAAGAGTGTACAGGGCTTGGAGTTTTAACCATTTTGAGGCCTTTCTGAAAAATGACTTTTTTTGGCCAATTTTGACGCCTTACTATACTATGACCATTTTTATGACATTTTGAGGCCCAAAAAAATTTGACTTTTTTTGGCCAATTTTGACGCCTTACTATACTATGACCATTTTTATGACATTTTGAGGCCCAAAAAAATTTGACTTTTTTTGGCCGATTTTGACGCCTTACTATACTATGACCATTTTTATGACATTTTGAGGATGTGACATTTTTCACCGATCCTAAGAGAGCAAGATAGAGACATGCGACCTTGTTCTACCCCCCCATTTGTGTGTACCCCGAGTCCAACGGTACCACCCTTGAGTCTCTAGCACATAGGGTTCCGGAGTTATGAGCATTTGAAGTTCCCCCATAAAAGTGAGTTGGGAGAGTGAAAATTTGGGGTTTTAACAAGGGTCAGTTTTGACCGATCCTCAGGGAGCAAGATAGAGACATGAGGCCTTGTCCTACCCCCCCATTTGTGGGTACCCCGAGTCCAACGGTACCACTCTTAAGTCACTAGGACTTAGGGTTCCAGAGTTATGAGCATTTGAAGTTCCCCCATATAAGTGAGTTGGGAGAGTGAAAATTTTCCAAAGTGTGAGATGCCAAAATTGTTCCCCCAGAAAGTGTTTAGGAGCACGTTTCAGAGCCTTAGGAGTGGTTTGGACCCCCCTTTTTGTGGTACTTTTTGTCAAACTGAAGTTGGTGTTTAGGGTTGTCAAGAGTGTACAGGGCTTGGAGTTTTAACCATTTTGAGGCCTTTCTGAAAAATGACTTTTTTTGGCCAATTTTGACGCCTTACTATACTATGACCATTTTTATGACATTTTGAGGCCCAAAAAAATTTGACTTTTTTTGGCCGATTTTGACGCCTTACTATACTATGACCATTTTTATGACATTTTGAGGATGTGACATTTTTCACCGATCCTAAGAGAGCAAGATAGAGACATGCGACCTTGTCCTACCCCCCCATTTGTGTGTACCCCGAGTCCAACGGTACCACCCTTGAGTCTCTAGCACATAGGGTTCCGGAGTTATGAGCATTTGAAGGTCCCCCATAAAAGTGAGTTGGGAGAGTGAAAATTTGGGGTTTTAACAAGGGTCAGTTTTGACCGATCCTCAGGGAGCAAGATAGAGACATGAGGCCTTGTCCTACCCCCCCATTTGTGGGTACCCCGAGTCCAACGGTACCACTCTTAAGTCACTAGGACTTAGGGTTCCACAGTTATGAGCATTTGAAGTTCCCCCATATAAGTGAGTTGGGAGAGTGAAAATTTTCCAAAGTGTGAGATGCCAAAATTGTTCCCCCAGAAAGTGTTTAGGAGCACGTTTCAGAGCCTTAGGAGTGGTTTGGACCCCCCTTTTTGTGGTACTTTTTGTCAAACTGAAGTTGGTGTTTAGGGTTGTCAAGAGTGTACAGGGCTTGGAGTTTTAACCATTTTGAGGCCTTTCTGAAAAATGACTTTTTTTGGCCAATTTTGACGCCTTACTATACTATGACCATTTTTATGACATTTTGAGGCCCAAAAAAATTTGACTTTTTTTGGCCGATTTTGACGCCTTACTATACTATGACCATTTTTATGACATTTTGAGGATGTGACATTTTTCACCGATCCTAAGAGAGCAAGATAGAGACATGCGACCTTGTCCTACCCCCCCATTTGTGTGTACCCCGAGTCCAACGGTACCACCCTTGAGTCTCTAGCACATAGGGTTCCGGAGTTATGAGCATTTGAAGTTCCCCCATAAAAGTGAGTTGGGAGAGTGAAAATTTGGGGTTTTAACAAGGGTCAGTTTTGACCGATCCTCAGGGAACAAGATAGAGACATGAGGCCTTGTCCTACCACCCCATTTGTGGGTACCCCGAGTCCAACGGTACCACTCTTAAGTCACTAGGACTTAGGGTTCCACAGTTATGAGCATTTGAAGTTCCCCCATATAAGTGAGTTGGGAGAGTGAAAATTTTCCAAAGTGTGAGATGCCAAAATTGTTCCCCCAGAAAGTGTTTAGGAGCACGTTTCAGAGCCTTAGGAGTGGTTTGGACCCCCCTTTTTGTGGTACTTTTTGTCAAACTGAAGTTGGTGTTTAGGGTTGTTGAGTGTACAGGGCCTAAGTGTGAGAGGCCAAAAATGTTCCCCCAGAAAGTGTTTAGGAGCACGTTTCAGAGCCTTAGGAGTGGTTTGGACCCCCCTTTTTGTGGTACTTTTTGTCAAACTGAAGTTGGTGTTTAGGGTTGTTGAGTGTACAGGGCCTAAGTGTGAGAGGCCAAAAATGTTCCCCCAGAAAGTGTTTAGGAGCACGTTTCAGAGCCTTAGGAGTGGTTTGGACCCCCCTTTTTGTGGTACTTTTTGTCAAACTGAAGTTGGTGTTTAGGGTTGTCAAGAGTGTACAGGGCTTGGAGTTTTAACCATTTTGAGGCCTTTCTGAAAAATGACTTTTTTTGGCCAATTTTGACGCCTTACTATACTATGACCATTTTTATGACATTTTGAGGCCCAAAAAAATTTGACTTTTTTTGGCCAATTTTGACGCCTTACTAAACTATGACCATTTTTATGACATTTTGAGGATGTGACATTTTTCACCGTTCCTAAGAGAGCAAGATAGAGACATGCGACCTTGTCCTACCCCCCCATTTGTGTGTACCCCGAGTCCAACGGTACCACCCTTGAGTCTCTAGCACATAGGGTTCCGGAGTTATGAGCATTTGAAGTTCCCCCATAAAAGTGAGTTTGGAGAGTGAAAATTTGGGGTTTTAACAAGGGTCAGTTTTGACCGATCCTCAGGGAGCAAGATAGAGACATGAGGCCTTGTCCTACCCCCCCATTTGTGGGTACCCCGAGTCCAACGGTACCACTCTTAAGTCACTAGGACTTAGGGTTCCACAGTTATGAGCATTTGAAGTTCCCCCATAAAAGTGAGTTGGGAGAGTGAAAATTTTCCAAAGTGTGAGATGCCAAAAATGTTCCCCCAGACAGTGTTTAGGAGCACGTTTCAGAGCCTTAGGAGTGGTTTGGACCCCCCTTTTTGTGGTACTTTTTGTCAAACTGAAGTTGGTGTTTAGGGTTGTTGAGTGTACAGGGCCTAAGTGTGAGAGGCCAAAAATGTTCCCCCAGAAAGTGTTTAGGAGCACGTTTCAGAGCCTTAGGAGTGGTTTGGACCCCCCTTTTTGTGGTACTTTTTGTCAAACTGAAGTTGGTGTTTAGGGTTGTTGAGTGTACAGGGCCTAAGTGTGAGAGGCCAAAAATGTTCCCCCAGAAAGTGTTTAGGAGCACGTTTCAGAGCCTTAGGAGTGGCTTGGACCCCCCTTTTTGTGGTACTTTTTGTCAAACTGAAGTTGGTGTTTAGGGTTGTCAAGAGTGTACAGGGCTTGGAGTTTTAACCATTTTGAGGCCTTTCTGAAAAATGACTTTTTTTGGCCAATTTTGACGCCTTACTATACTATGACCATTTTTATGACATTTTGAGGCCCAAAAAAATTTGACTTTTTTTGGCCAATTTTGACGCCTTACTATACTATGACCATTTTTATGACATTTTGAGGATGTGACATTTTTCACCGATCCTAAGAGAGCAAGATAGAGACATGCGACCTTGTCCTACCCCCCCATTTGTGTGTACCCCGAGTCCAACGGTACCACCCTTGAGTCTCTAGCACATAGGGTTCCGGAGTTATGAGCATTTGAAGTTCCCCCATAAAAGTGAGTTGGGAGAGTGAAAATTTGGGGTTTTAACAAGGGTCAGTTTTGACCGATCCTCAGGGAGCAAGATAGAGACATGAGGCCTTGTCCTACCCCCCCATTTGTGGGTACCCCGAGTCCAACGGTACCACTCTTAAGTCACTAGGACTTAGGGTTCCACAGTTATGAGCATTTGAAGTTCCCCCATATAAGTGAGTTGGGAGAGTGAAAATTTTCCAAAGTGTGAGATGCCAAAATTGTTCCCCCAGAAAGTGTTTAGGAGCACGTTTCAGAGCCTTAGGAGTGGTTTGGACCCCCCTTTTTGTGGTACTTTTTGTCAAACTGAAGTTGGTGTTTAGGGTTGTTGAGTGTACAGGACCTGTGAGAGGCCAAAAATGTTCCCCCAGAAAGTGTTTAGGAGCACGTTTCAGAGCCTTAGGAGTGGTTTGGACCCCCCTTTTTGTGGTACTTTTTGTCAAACTGAAGTTGGTGTTTAGGGTTGTTGAGTGTACAGGGCCTAAGTGTGAGATGCCAAAATTGTTCCCCCAGAAAGTGTTTAGGAGCACGTTTCAGAGCCTTAGGAGTGGTTTGGACCCCCCTTTTTGTGGTACTTTTTGTCAAACTGAAGTTGGTGTTTAGGGTTGTCAAGAGTGTACAGGGCTTGGAGTTTTAACCATTTTGAGGCCTTTCTGAAAAATGACTTTTTTTGGCCAATTTTGACGCCTTACTATACTATGACCATTTTTATGACATTTTGAGGCCCAAAAAAATTGGACTTTTTTTGGCCGATTTTGACGCCTTACTATACTATGACCATTTTTATGACATTTTTAGGATGTGACATTTTTCACCGATCCTAAGAGAGCAAGATAGAGACATGCGACCTTGTTCTACCCCCCCATTTGTGTGTACCCCGAGTCCAACGGTACCACCCTTGAGTCTCTAGCACATAGGGTTCCGGAGTTATGAGCATTTGAAGTTCCCCCATAAAAGTGAGTTGGGAGAGTGAAAATTTGGGGTTTTAACAAGGGTCAGTTTTGACCGATCCTCAGGGAGCAAGATAGAGACATGAGGCCTTGTCCTACCCCCCCATTTGTGGGTACCCCCGAGTCCAACGGTACCACTCTTAAGTCACTAGGACTTAGGGTTCCACAGTTATGAGCATTTGAAGTTCCCCCATATAAGTGAGTTGAGAGAGTGAAAATTTTCCAAAGTGTGAGATGCCAAAATTGTTCCCCCAGAAAGTGTTTAGGAGCACGTTTCAGAGCCTTAGGAGTGGTTTGGACCCCCCTTTTTGTGGTACTTTTTGTCAAACTGAAGTTGGTGTTTAGGGTTGTTGAGTGTACAGGGCCTAAGTGTGAGAGGCCAAAAATGTTCCCCCAGAAAGTGTTTAGGAGCACGTTTCAGAGCCTTAGGAGTGGTTTGGACCCCCCTTTTTGTGGTACTTTTTGTCAAACTGAAGTTGGTGTTTAGGGTTGTCAAGAGTGTACAGGGCTTGGAGTTTTAACCATTTTGAGGCCTTTCTGAAAAATGACTTTTTTTGGCCAATTTTGACGCCTTACTATACTATGACCATTTTTATGACATTTTGAGGATGTGACATTTTTCACCGATCCTAAGAGAGCAAGATAGAGACATGCGACCTTGTCCTACCCCCCCATTTGTGTGTACCCCGAGTCCAACGGTACCACCCTTGAGTCTCTAGCACATAGGGTTCCGGAGTTATGAGCATTTGAAGTTCCCCCATAAAAGTGAGTTGGGAGAGTGAAAATTTGGGGTTTTAACAAGGGTCAGTTTTGACCGATCCTCAGGGAGCAAGATAGAGACATGAGACCTTGTCCTACCCCCCCATTTGTGGGTACCCTGAGTCCAACGGTACCACTCTTAAGTCACTAGGACTTAGGGTTCCACAGTTATGAGCATTTGAAGTTCCCCCATATAAGTGAGTTGGGAGAGTGAAAATTTTCCAAAGTGTGAGATGCCAAAATTGTTCCCCCAGAAAGTGTTTAGGAGCACGTTTCAGAGCCTTAGGAGTGGTTTGGACCCCCCTTTTTGTGGTACTTTTTGTCAAACTGAAGTTGGTGTTTAGGGTTGTCAAGAGTGTACAGGGCTTGGAGTTTTAACCATTTTGAGGCCTTTCTGAAAAATGACTTTTTTTGGCCAATTTTGACGCCTTACTATACTATGACCATTTTTATGACATTTTGAGGCCCAAAAAAATTTGACTTTTTTTGGCCGATTTTGACGCCTTACTATACTATGACCATTTTTATGACGTTTTGAGGATGTGACATTTTTCACCGATCCTAAGAGAGCAAGATAGAGACATGCGACCTTGTCCTACCCCCCCATTTGTGTGTACCCCGAGTCCAACGGCACCACCCTTGAGTCTCTAGCACATAGGGTTCCGGAGTTATGAGCATTTGAAGTTCCCCCATAAAAGTGAGTTGGGAGAGTGAAAATTTGGGGTTTTAACAAGGGTCAGTTTTGACCGATCCTCAGGGAACAAGATAGAGACATGAGGCCTTGTCCTACCCCCCCATTTGTGGGTACCCCGAGTCCAACGGTACCACTCTTAAGTCACTAGGACTTAGGGTTCCACAGTTATGAGCATTTGAAGTTCCCCCATATAAGTGAGTTGGGAGAGTGAAAATTTTCCAAAGTGTGAGATGCCAAAATTGTTCCCCCAGAAAGTGTTTAGGAGCACGTTTCAGAGCCTTAGGAGTGGTTTGGACCCCCCTTTTTGTGGTACTTTTTGTCAAACTGAAGTTGGTGTTTAGGGTTGTTGAGTGTACAGGGCCTAAGTGTGAGAGGCCAAAAATGTTCCCCCAGAAAGTGTTTAGGAGCACGTTTCAGAGCCTTAGGAGTGGTTTGGACCCCCCTTTTTGTGGTACTTTTTGTCAAACTGAAGTTGGTGTTTAGGGTTGTCAAGAGTGTACAGGGCTTGGAGTTTTAACCATTTTGAGGCCTTTCTGAAAAATGACTTTTTTTGGCCAATTTTGACGCCTTACTATACTATGACCATTTTTATGACATTTTGAGGCCCAAAAAAATTTGACTTTTTTTGGCCAATTTTGACGCCTTACTAAACTATGACCATTTTTATGACATTTTGAGGATGTGACATTTTTCACCGTTCCTAAGAGAGCAAGATAGAGACATGCGACCTTGTCCTACCCCCCCATTTGTGTGTACCCCGAGTCCAACGGTACCACCCTTGAGTCTCTAGCACATAGGGTTCCGGAGTTATGAGCATTTGAAGTTCCCCCATAAAAGTGAGTTTGGAGAGTGAAAATTTGGGGTTTTAACAAGGGTCAGTTTTGACCGATCCTCAGGGAGCAAGATAGAGACATGAGGCCTTGTCCTACCCCCCCATTTGTGGGTACCCCGAGTCCAACGGTACCACTCTTAAGTCACTAGGACTTAGGGTTCCACAGTTATGAGCATTTGAAGTTCCCCCATAAAAGTGAGTTGGGAGAGTGAAAATTTTCCAAAGTGTGAGATGCCAAAAATGTTCCCCCAGACAGTGTTTAGGAGCACGTTTCAGAGCCTTAGGAGTGGTTTGGACCCCCCTTTTTGTGGTACTTTTTGTCAAACTGAAGTTGGTGTTTAGGGTTGTTGAGTGTACAGGGCCTAAGTGTGAGAGGCCAAAAATGTTCCCCCAGAAAGTGTTTAGGAGCACGTTTCAGAGCCTTAGGAGTGGTTTGGACCCCCCTTTTTGTGGTACTTTTTGTCAAACTGAAGTTGGTGTTTAGGGTTGTTGAGTGTACAGGGCCTAAGTGTGAGAGGCCAAAAATGTTCCCCCAGAAAGTGTTTAGGAGCACGTTTCAGAGCCTTAGGAGTGGCTTGGACCCCCCTTTTTGTGGTACTTTTTGTCAAACTGAAGTTGGTGTTTAGGGTTGTCAAGAGTGTACAGGGCTTGGAGTTTTAACCATTTTGAGGCCTTTCTGAAAAATGACTTTTTTTGGCCAATTTTGACGCCTTACTATACTATGACCATTTTTATGACATTTTGAGGCCCAAAAAAATTTGACTTTTTTTGGCCAATTTTGACGCCTTACTATACTATGACCATTTTTATGACATTTTGAGGATGTGACATTTTTCACCGATCCTAAGAGAGCAAGATAGAGACATGCGACCTTGTCCTACCCCCCCCATTTGTGTGTACCCCGAGTCCAACGGTACCACCCTTGAGTCTCTAGCACATAGGGTTCCGGAGTTATGAGCATTTGAAGTTCCCCCATAAAAGTGAGTTGGGAGAGTGAAAATTTGGGGTTTTAACAAGGGTCAGTTTTGACCGATCCTCAGGGAGCAAGATAGAGACATGAGGCCTTGTCCTACCCCCCCATTTGTGGGTACCCCGAGTCCAACGGTACCACTCTTAAGTCACTAGGACTTAGGGTTCCACAGTTATGAGCATTTGAAGTTCCCCCATATAAGTGAGTTGGGAGAGTGAAAATTTTCCAAAGTGTGAGATGCCAAAATTGTTCCCCCAGAAAGTGTTTAGGAGCACGTTTCAGAGCCTTAGGAGTGGTTTGGACCCCCCTTTTTGTGGTACTTTTTGTCAAACTGAAGTTGGTGTTTAGGGTTGTTGAGTGTACAGGACCTGTGAGAGGCCAAAAATGTTCCCCCAGAAAGTGTTTAGGAGCACGTTTCAGAGCCTTAGGAGTGGTTTGGACCCCCCTTTTTGTGGTACTTTTTGTCAAACTGAAGTTGGTGTTTAGGGTTGTTGAGTGTACAGGGCCTAAGTGTGAGATGCCAAAATTGTTCCCCCAGAAAGTGTTTAGGAGCACGTTTCAGAGCCTTAGGAGTGGTTTGGACCCCCCTTTTTGTGGTACTTTTTGTCAAACTGAAGTTGGTGTTTAGGGTTGTCAAGAGTGTACAGGGCTTGGAGTTTTAACCATTTTGAGGCCTTTCTGAAAAATGACTTTTTTTGGCCAATTTTGACGCCTTACTATACTATGACCATTTTTATGACATTTTGAGGCCCAAAAAAATTTGACTTTTTTTGCCCGATTTTGACGCCTTACTATACTATGACCATTTTTATGACATTTTGAGGATGTGACATTTTTCACCGATCCTAAGAGAGCAAGATAGAGACATGCGACCTTGTCCTACCCCCCCCCCCCCCCCCCCCCATTTGTGTGTACCCCGAGTCCAACGGTACCACCCTTGAGTCTCTAGCACATAGGGTTCCGGAGTTATGAGCATTTGAAGTTCCCCCATAAAAGTGAGTTGGGAGAGTGAAAATTTGGGGTTTTAACAAGGGTCAGTTTTGACCGATCCTCAGGGAGCAAGATAGAGACATGAGGCCTTGTCCTACCCCCCCATTTGTGGGTACCCCGAGTCTAACGGTACCACTCTTAAGTCACTAGGACTTAGGGTTCCACAGTTATGAGCATTTGAAGTTCCCCCATATAAGTGAGTTGGGAGAGTGAAAATTTTCCAAAGTGTGAGATGCCAAAATTGTTCCCCCAGAAAGTGTTTAGGAGCACGTTTCAGAGCCTTAGGAGTGGTTTGGACCCCCCTTTTTGTGGTACTTTTTGTCAAACTGAAGTTGGTGTTTAGGGTTGTTGAGTGTACAGGGCCTAAGTGTGAGAGGCCAAAAATGTTCCCCCAGAAAGTGTTTAGGAGCACGTTTCAGAGCCTTAGGAGTGGTTTGGACCCCCCTTTTTGTGGTACTTTTTGTCAAACTGAAGTTGGTGTTTAGGGTTGTTGAGTGTACAGGGCCTAAGTGTGAGATGCCAAAATTGTTCCCCCAGAAAGTGTTTAGGAGCACGTTTCAGAGCCTTAGGAGTGGTTTGGACCCCCCTTTTTGTGGTACTTTTTGTCAAACTGAAGTTGGTGTTTAGGGTTGTCAAGAGTGTACAGGGCTTGGAGTTTTAACCATTTTGAGGCCTTTCTGAAAAATGACTTTTTTTGGCCAATTTTGACGCCTTACTATACTATGACCATTTTTATGACATTTTGAGGCCCAAAAAAATTGGACTTTTTTTGGCCGATTTTGACGCCTTACTATACTATGACCATTTTTATGACATTTTTAGGATGTGACATTTTTCACCGATCCTAAGAGAGCAAGATAGAGACATGCGACCTTGTTCTACCCCCCCATTTGTGTGTACCCCGAGTCCAACGGTACCACCCTTGAGTCTCTAGCACATAGGGTTCCGGAGTTATGAGCATTTGAAGTTCCCCCATAAAAGTGAGTTGGGAGAGTGAAAATTTGGGGTTTTAACAAGGGTCAGTTTTGACCGATCCTCAGGGAGCAAGATAGAGACATGAGGCCTTGTCCTACCCCCCCATTTGTGGGTACCCCGAGTCCAACGGTACCACTCTTAAGTCACTAGGACTTAGGGTTCCACAGTTATGAGCATTTGAAGTTCCCCCATATAAGTGAGTTGAGAGAGTGAAAAATTTCCAAAGTGTGAGATGCCAAAATTGTTCCCCCAGAAAGTGTTTAGGAGCACGTTTCAGAGCCTTAGGAGTGGTTTGGACCCCCCTTTTTGTGGTACTTTTTGTCAAACTGAAGTTGGTGTTTAGGGTTGTTGAGTGTACAGGGCCTAAGTGTGAGAGGCCAAAAATGTTCCCCCAGAAAGTGTTTAGGAGCACGTTTCAGAGCCTTAGGAGTGGTTTGGACCCCCCTTTTTGTGGTACTTTTTGTCAAACTGAAGTTGGTGTTTAGGGTTGTCAAGAGTGTACAGGGCTTGGAGTTTTAACCATTTTGAGGCCTTTCTGAAAAATGACTTTTTTTGGCCAATTTTGACGCCTTACTATACTATGACCATTTTTATGACATTTTGAGGATGTGACATTTTTCACCGATCCTAAGAGAGCAAGATAGAGACATGCGACCTTGTCCTACCCCCCCATTTGTGTGTACCCCGAGTCCAACGGTACCACCCTTGAGTCTCTAGCACATAGGGTTCCGGAGTTATGAGCATTTGAAGTTCCCCCATAAAAGTGAGTTGGGAGAGTGAAAATTTGGGGTTTTAACAAGGGTCAGTTTTGACCGATCCTCAGGGAGCAAGATAGAGACATGAGACCTTGTCCTACCCCCCCATTTGTGGGTACCCTGAGTCCAACGGTACCACTCTTAAGTCACTAGGACTTAGGGTTCCACAGTTATGAGCATTTGAAGTTCCCCCATATAAGTGAGTTGGGAGAGTGAAAATTTTCCAAAGTGTGAGATGCCAAAATTGTTCCCCCAGAAAGTGTTTAGGAGCACGTTTCAGAGCCTTAGGAGTGGTTTGGACCCCCCTTTTTGTGGTACTTTTTGTCAAACTGAAGTTGGTGTTTAGGGTTGTCAAGAGTGTACAGGGCTTGGAGTTTTAACCATTTTGAGGCCTTTCTGAAAAATGACTTTTTTTGGCCAATTTTGACGCCTTACTATACTATGACCATTTTTATGACATTTTGAGGCCCAAAAAAATTTGACTTTTTTTGGCCGATTTTGACGCCTTACTATACTATGACCATTTTTATGACGTTTTGAGGATGTGACATTTTTCACCGATCCTAAGAGAGCAAGATAGAGACATGCGACCTTGTCCTACCCCCCCATTTGTGTGTACCCCGAGTCCAACGGCACCACCCTTGAGTCTCTAGCACATAGGGTTCCGGAGTTATGAGCATTTGAAGTTCCCCCATAAAAGTGAGTTGGGAGAGTGAAAATTTGGGGTTTTAACAAGGGTCAGTTTTGACCGATCCTCAGGGAACAAGATAGAGACATGAGGCCTTGTCCTACCCCCCCATTTGTGGGTACCCCGAGTCCAACGGTACCACTCTTAAGTCACTAGGACTTAGGGTTCCACAGTTATGAGCATTTGAAGTTCCCCCATATAAGTGAGTTGGGAGAGTGAAAATTTTCCAAAGTGTGAGATGCCAAAATTGTTCCCCCAGAAAGTGTTTAGGAGCACGTTTCAGAGCCTTAGGAGTGGTTTGGACCCCCCTTTTTGTGGTACTTTTTGTCAAACTGAAGTTGGTGTTTAGGGTTGTTGAGTGTACAGGGCCTAAGTGTGAGAGGCCAAAAATGTTCCCCCAGAAAGTGTTTAGGAGCACGTTTCAGAGCCTTAGGAGTGGTTTGGACCCCCCTTTTTGTGGTACTTTTTGTCAAACTGAAGTTGGTGTTTAGGGTTGTCAAGAGTGTACAGGGCTTGGAGTTTTAACCATTTTGAGGCCTTTCTGAAAAATGACTTTTTTTGGCCAATTTTGACGCCTTACTATACTATGACCATTTTTATGACATTTTGAGGCCCAAAAAAATTTGACTTTTTTTGGCCGATTTTGACGCCTTACTATACTATGACCATTTTTATGATGTTTTGAGGATGTGACATTTTTCACCGATCCTAAGAGAGCAAGATAGAGACATGCGACCTTGTCCTACCCCCCCCATTTGTGTGTACCCCGAGTCCAACGGCACCACCCTTGAGTCTCTAGCACATAGGGTTCCGGAGTTATGAGCATTTGAAGTTCCCCCATAAAAGTGAGTTGGGAGAGTGAAAATTTGGGGTTTTAACAAGGGTCAGTTTTGACCGATCCTCAGGGAACAAGATAGAGACATGAGGCCTTGTCCTACCCCCCCATTTGTGGGTACCCCGAGTCCAACGGTACCACTCTTAAGTCACTAGGACTTAGGGTTCCACAGTTATGAGCATTTGAAGTTCCCCCATATAAGTGAGTTGGGAGAGTGAAAATTTTCCAAAGTGTGAGATGCCAAAATTGTTCCCCCAGAAAGTGTTTAGGAGCACGTTTCAGAGCCTTAGGAGTGGTTTGGACCCCCCTTTTTGTGGTACTTTTTGTCAAACTGAAGTTGGTGTTTAGGGTTGTTGAGTGTACAGGGCCTAAGTGTGAGAGGCCAAAAATGTTCCCCCAGAAAGTGTTTAGGAGCACGTTTCAGAGCCTTAGGAGTGGTTTGGACCCCCCTTTTTGTGGTACTTTTTGTCAAACTGAAGTTGGTGTTTAGGGTTGTTGAGTGTACAGGGCCTAAGTGTGAGATGCCAAAATTGTTCCCCCAGAAAGTGTTTAGGAGCACGTTTCAGAGCCTTAGGAGTGGTTTGGACCCCCCTTTTTGTGGTACTTTTTGTCAAACTGAAGTTGGTGTTTAGGGTTGTCAAGAGTGTACAGGGCTTGGAGTTTTAACCATTTTGAGGCCTTTCTGAAAAATGACTTTTTTTGGCCAATTTTGACGCCTTACTATACTATGACCATTTTTATGACATTTTGAGGCCCAAAAAAATTGGACTTTTTTTGGCCGATTTTGACGCCTTACTATACTATGACCATTTTTATGACATTTTTAGGATGTGACATTTTTCACCGATCCTAAGAGAGCAAGATAGAGACATGCGACCTTGTTCTACCCCCCCCATTTGTGTGTACCCCGAGTCCAACGGTACCACCCTTGAGTCTCTAGCACATAGGGTTCCGGAGTTATGAGCATTTGAAGTTCCCCCATAAAAGTGAGTTGGGAGAGTGAAAATTTGGGGTTTTAACAAGGGTCAGTTTTGACCGATCCTCAGGGAGCAAGATAGAGACATGAGGCCTTGTCCTACCCCCCCATTTGTGGGTACCCCGAGTCCAACGGTACCACTCTTAAGTCACTAGGACTTAGGGTTCCACAGTTATGAGCATTTGAAGTTCCCCCATATAAGTGAGTTGAGAGAGTGAAAATTTTCCAAAGTGTGAGATGCCAAAATTGTTCCCCCAGAAAGTGTTTAGGAGCACGTTTCAGAGCCTTAGGAGTGGTTTGGACCCCCCTTTTTGTGGTACTTTTTGTCAAACTGAAGTTGGTGTTTAGGGTTGTTGAGTGTACAGGGCCTAAGTGTGAGAGGCCAAAAATGTTCCCCCAGAAAGTGTTTAGGAGCACGTTTCAGAGCCTTAGGAGTGGTTTGGACCCCCCTTTTTGTGGTACTTTTTGTCAAACTGAAGTTGGTGTTTAGGGTTGTCAAGAGTGTACAGGGCTTGGAGTTTTAACCATTTTGAGGCCTTTCTGAAAAATGACTTTTTTTGGCCAATTTTGACGCCTTACTATACTATGACCATTTTTATGACATTTTGAGGATGTGACATTTTTCACCGATCCTAAGAGAGCAAGATAGAGACATGCGACCTTGTCCTACCCCCCCATTTGTGTGTACCCCGAGTCCAACGGTACCACCCTTGAGTCTCTAGCACATAGGGTTCCGGAGTTATGAGCATTTGAAGTTCCCCCATAAAAGTGAGTTGGGAGAGTGAAAATTTGGGGTTTTAACAAGGGTCAGTTTTGACCGATCCTCAGGGAGCAAGATAGAGACATGAGACCTTGTCCTACCCCCCCATTTGTGGGTACCCTGAGTCCAACGGTACCACTCTTAAGTCACTAGGACTTAGGGTTCCACAGTTATGAGCATTTGAAGTTCCCCCATATAAGTGAGTTGGGAGAGTGAAAATTTTCCAAAGTGTGAGATGCCAAAATTGTTCCCCCAGAAAGTGTTTAGGAGCACGTTTCAGAGCCTTAGGAGTGGTTTGGACCCCCCTTTTTGTGGTACTTTTTGTCAAACTGAAGTTGGTGTTTAGGGTTGTCAAGAGTGTACAGGGCTTGGAGTTTTAACCATTTTGAGGCCTTTCTGAAAAATGACTTTTTTTGGCCAATTTTGACGCCTTACTATACTATGACCATTTTTATGACATTTTGAGGCCCAAAAAAATTTGACTTTTTTTGGCCGATTTTGACGCCTTACTATACTATGACCATTTTTATGACGTTTTGAGGATGTGACATTTTTCACCGATCCTAAGAGAGCAAGATAGAGACATGCGACCTTGTCCTACCCCCCCATTTGTGTGTACCCCGAGTCCAACGGCACCACCCTTGAGTCTCTAGCACATAGGGTTCCGGAGTTATGAGCATTTGAAGTTCCCCCATAAAAGTGAGTTGGGAGAGTGAAAATTTGGGGTTTTAACAAGGGTCAGTTTTGACCGATCCTCAGGGAACAAGATAGAGACATGAGGCCTTGTCCTACCCCCCCATTTGTGGGTACCCCGAGTCCAACGGTACCACTCTTAAGTCACTAGGACTTAGGGTTCCACAGTTATGAGCATTTGAAGTTCCCCCATATAAGTGAGTTGGGAGAGTGAAAATTTTCCAAAGTGTGAGATGCCAAAATTGTTCCCCCAGAAAGTGTTTAGGAGCACGTTTCAGAGCCTTAGGAGTGGTTTGGACCCCCCTTTTTGTGGTACTTTTTGTCAAACTGAAGTTGGTGTTTAGGGTTGTTGAGTGTACAGGGCCTAAGTGTGAGAGGCCAAAAATGTTCCCCCAGAAAGTGTTTAGGAGCACGTTTCAGAGCCTTAGGAGTGGTTTGGACCCCCCTTTTTGTGGTACTTTTTGTCAAACTGAAGTTGGTGTTTAGGGTTGTCAAGAGTGTACAGGGCTTGGAGTTTTAACCATTTTGAGGCCTTTCTGAAAAATGACTTTTTTTGGCCAATTTTGACGCCTTACTATACTATGACCATTTTTATGACATTTTGAGGCCCAAAAAAATTTGACTTTTTTTGGCCGATTTTGACGCCTTACTATACTATGACCATTTTTATGATGTTTTGAGGATGTGACATTTTTCACCGATCCTAAGAGAGCAAGATAGAGACATGCGACCTTGTCCTACCCCCCCCATTTGTGTGTACCCCGAGTCCAACGGCACCACCCTTGAGTCTCTAGCACATAGGGTTCCGGAGTTATGAGCATTTGAAGTTCCCCCATAAAAGTGAGTTGGGAGAGTGAAAATTTGGGGTTTTAACAAGGGTCAGTTTTGACCGATCCTCAGGGAACAAGATAGAGACATGAGGCCTTGTCCTACCCCCCCATTTGTGGGTACCCCGAGTCCAACGGTACCACTCTTAAGTCACTAGGACTTAGGGTTCCACAGTTATGAGCATTTGAAGTTCCCCCATATAAGTGAGTTGGGAGAGTGAAAATTTTCCAAAGTGTGAGATGCCAAAATTGTTCCCCCAGAAAGTGTTTAGGAGCACGTTTCAGAGCCTTAGGAGTGGTTTGGACCCCCCTTTTTGTGGTACTTTTTGTCAAACTGAAGTTGGTGTTTAGGGTTGTTGAGTGTACAGGGCCTAAGTGTGAGAGGCCAAAAATGTTCCCCCAGAAAGTGTTTAGGAGCACGTTTCAGAGCCTTAGGAGTGGTTTGGACCCCCCTTTTTGTGGTACTTTTTGTCAAACTGAAGTTGGTGTTTAGGGTTGTTGAGTGTACAGTGCCTAAGTGTGAGATGCCAAAATTGTTCCCCCAGAAAGTGTTTAGGAGCACGTTTCAGAGCCTTAGGAGTGGTTTGGACCCCCCTTTTTGTGGTACTTTTTGTCAAACTGAAGTTGGTGTTTAGGGTTGTCAAGAGTGTACAGGGCTTGGAGTTTTAACCATTTTGAGGCCTTTCTGAAAAATGACTTTTTTTGGCCAATTTTGACGCCTTACTATACTATGACCATTTTTATGACATTTTGAGGCCCAAAAAAATTTAATTTTTTTTGCCGATTTTGACGCCTTACTATACTATGACCATTTTTATGACGTTTTGAGGATGTGACATTTTTCACCGATCCTAAGAGAGCAAGATAGAGACATGCGACCTTGTCCTACCCCCCCATTTGTGTGTACCCCGAGTCCAACGGCACCACCCTTGAGTCTCTAGCACATAGGGTTCCGGAGTTATGAGCATTTGAAGTTCCCCCATAAAAGTGAGTTGGGAGAGTGAAAATTTGGGGTTTTAACAAGGGTCAGTTTTGACCGATCCTCAGGGAACAAGATAGAGACATGAGGCCTTGTCCTACCCCCCCATTTGTGGGTACCCCGAGTCCAACGGTACCACTCTTAAGTCACTAGGACTTAGGGTTCCAGAGTTATGAGCATTTGAAGTTCCCCCATATAAGTGAGTTGGGAGAGTGAAAATTTTCCAGTGTGAGATGCCAAAATTGTTCCCCCAGAAAGTGTTTAGGAGCACGTTTCAGAGCCTTAGGAGTGGTTTGGACCCCCCTTTTTGTGGTACTTTTTGTCAAACTGAAGTTGGTGTTTAGGGTTGTCAAGAGTGTACAGGGCTTGGAGTTTTAACCATTTTGAGGCCTTTCTGAAAAATGACTTTTTTTGGCCAATTTTGACGCCTTACTATACTATGACCATTTTTATGACATTTTGAGGCCCAAAAAAATTTGACTTTTTTTGGCCGATTTTGACGCCTTACTATACTATGACCATTTTTATGACATTTTGAGGATGTGACATTTTTCACCGATCCTAAGAGAGCAAGATAGAGACATGCGACCTTGTTCTACCCCCCCATTTGTGTGTACCCCGAGTCCAACGGTACCACCCTTGAGTCTCTAGCACATAGGGTTCCGGAGTTATGAGCATTTGAAGTTCCCCCATAAAAGTGAGTTGGGAGAGTGAAAATTTTCCAGTGTGAGATGCCAAAATTGTTCCCCCAGAAAGTGTTTAGGAGCACGTTTCAGAGCCTTAGGAGTGGTTTGGACCCCCCTTTTTGTGGTACTTTTTGTCAAACTGAAGTTGGTGTTTAGGGTTGTTGAGTGTACAGGGCCTAAGTGTGAGAGGCCAAAAATGTTCCCCCAGAAAGTGTTTAGGAGCACGTTTCAGAGCCTTAGGAGTGGTTTGGACCCCCCTTTTTGTGGTACTTTTTGTCAAACTGAAGTTGGTGTTTAGGGTTGTCAAGAGTGTACAGGGCTTGGAGTTTTAACCATTTTGAGGCCTTTCTGAAAAATGACTTTTTTTGGCCAATTTTGACGCCTTACTATACTATGACCATTTTTATGACATTTTGAGGCCCAAAAAAATTTGACTTTTTTTGGCCGATTTTGACGCCTTACTATACTATGACCATTTTTATGACATTTTGAGGATGTGACATTTTTCACCGATCCTAAGAGAGCAAGACAGAGACATGCGACCTTGTCCTACCCCCCCATTTGTGTGTACCCCGAGTCCAACGGTACCACCCTTGAGTCTCTAGCACATAGGGTTCCGGAGTTATGAGCATTTGAAGTTCCCCCATAAAAGTGAGTTGGGAGAGTGAAAATTTGGGGTTTTAACAAGGGTCAGTTTTGACCGATCCTCAGGGAGCAAGATAGAGACATGAGGCCTTGTCCTACCCCCCCATTTGTGGGTACCCCGAGTCCAACGGTACCACTCTTAAGTCACTAGGACTTAGGGTTCCACAGTTATGAGCATTTGAAGTTCCCCCATATAAGTGAGTTGGGAGAGTGAAAATTTTCCAGTGTGAGAGGCCAAAAATGTTCCCCCAGAAAGTGTTTAGGAGCACGTTTCAGAGCCTTAGGAGTGGTTTGGACCCCCCTTTTTGTGGTACTTTTTGTCAAACTGAAGTTGGTGTTTAGGGTTGTTGAGTGTACAGGGCCTAAGTGTGAGAGGCCAAAAATGTTCCCCCAGAAAGTGTTTAGGAGCACGTTTCAGAGCCTTAGGAGTGGTTTGGACCCCCCTTTTTGTGGTACTTTTTGTCAAACTGAAGTTGGTGTTTAGGGTTGTCAAGAGTGTACAGGGCTTGGAGTTTTAACCATTTTGAGGCCTTTCTGAAAAATGACTTTTTTTGGCCAATTTTGACGCCTTACTATACTATGACCACTTTTATGACATTTTGAGGCCCAAAAAAATTTGACTTTTTTTGGCCGATTTTGACGCCTTACTATACTATGACCATTTTTATGACGTTTTGAGGATGTGACATTTTTCACCGATCCTAAGAGAGCAAGATAGAGACATGCGACCTTGTCCTACCCCCCCATTTGTGTGTACCCCGAGTCCAACGGCACCACCCTTGAGTCTCTAGCACATAGGGTTCCGGAGTTATGAGCATTTGAAGTTCCCCCATAAAAGTGAGTTGGGAGAGTGAAAATTTGGGGTTTTAACAAGGGTCAGTTTTGACCGATCCTCAGGGAGCAAGATAGAGACATGAGGCCTTGTCCTACCCCCCCATTTGTGGGTACCCCGAGTCCAACGGTACCACTCTTAAGTCACTAGGACTTAGGGTTCCACAGTTATGAGCATTTGAAGTTCCCCCATAAAAGTGAGTTGGGAGAGTGAAAATTTTCCAAAGTGTGAGATGCCAAAAATGTTCCCCCAGACAGTGTTTAGGAGCACGTTTCAGAGCCTTAGGAGTGGTTTGGACCCCCCTTTTTGTGGTACTTTTTGTCAAACTGAAGTTGGTGTTTAGGGTTGTTGAGTGTACAGGGCCTAAGTGTGAGAGGCCAAAAATGTTCCCCCAGAAAGTGTTTAGGAGCACGTTTCAGAGCCTTAGGAGTGGTTTGGACCCCCCTTTTTGTGGTACTTTTTGTCAAACTGAAGTTGGTGTTTAGGGTTGTTGAGTGTACAGGGCCTAAGTGTGAGAGGCCAAAAATGTTCCCCCAGAAAGTGTTTAGGAGCACGTTTCAGAGCCTTAGGAGTGGTTTGGACCCCCCTTTTTGTGGTACTTTTTGTCAAACTGAAGTTGGTGTTTAGGGTTGTTGAGTGTACAGTGCCTAAGTGTGAGATGCCAAAATTGTTCCTCCAGAAAGTGTTTAGGAGCACGTTTCAGAGCCTTAGGAGTGGTTTGGACCCCCCTTTTTGTGGTACTTTTTGTCAAACTGAAGTTGGTGTTTAGGGTTGTCAAGAGTGTACAGGGCTTGGAGTTTTAACCATTTTGAGGCCTTTCTGAAAAATGACTTTTTTTGGCCAATTTTGACGCCTTACTATACTATGACCATTTTTATGACATTTTGAGGCCCAAAAAAATTTAATTTTTTTTGCCGATTTTGACGCCTTACTATACTATGACCATTTTTATGACGTTTTGAGGATGTGACATTTTTCACCGATCCTAAGAGAGCAAGATAGAGACATGCGACCTTGTCCTACCCCCCCATTTGTGTGTACCCCGAGTCCAACGGCACCACCCTTGAGTCTCTAGCACATAGGGTTCCGGAGTTATGAGCATTTGAAGTTCCCCCATAAAAGTGAGTTGGGAGAGTGAAAATTTGGGGTTTTAACAAGGGTCAGTTTTGACCGATCCTCAGGGAGCAAGATAGAGACATGAGGCCTTGTCCTACCCCCCCATTTGTGGGTACCCCGAGTCCAACGGTACCACTCTTAAGTCACTAGGACTTAGGGTTCCACAGTTATGAGCATTTGAAGTTCCCCCATAAAAGTGAGTTGGGAGAGTGAAAATTTTCCAAAGTGTGAGATGCCAAAAATGTTCCCCCAGACAGTGTTTAGGAGCACGTTTCAGAGCCTTAGGAGTGGTTTGGACCCCCCTTTTTGTGGTACTTTTTGTCAAACTGAAGTTGGTGTTTAGGGTTGTTGAGTGTACAGGGCCTAAGTGTGAGAGGCCAAAAATGTTCCCCCAGAAAGTGTTTAGGAGCACGTTTCAGAGCCTTAGGAGTGGTTTGGACCCCCCTTTTTGTGGTACTTTTTGTCAAACTGAAGTTGGTGTTTAGGGTTGTTGAGTGTACAGGGCCTAAGTGTGAGAGGCCAAAAATGTTCCCCCAGAAAGTGTTTAGGAGCACGTTTCAGAGCCTTAGGAGTGGTTTGGACCCCCCTTTTTGTGGTACTTTTTGTCAAACTGAAGTTGGTGTTTAGGGTTGTCAAGAGTGTACAGGGCTTGGAGTTTTAACCATTTTGAGGCCTTTCTGAAAAATGACTTTTTTTGGCCAATTTTGACGCCTTACTATACTATGACCACTTTTATGACATTTTGAGGCCCAAAAAAATTTGACTTTTTTTGGCCGATTTTGACGCCTTACTATACTATGACCATTTTTATGACATTTTGAGGATGTGACATTTTTCACCGATCCTAAGAGAGCAAGATAGAGACATGCGACCTTGTTCTACCCCCCCATTTGTGTGTACCCCGAGTCCAACGGTACCACCCTTGAGTCTCTAGCACATAGGGTTCCGGAGTTATGAGCATTTGAAGTTCCCCCATAAAAGTGAGTTGGGAGAGTGAAAATTTGGGGTTTTAACAAGGGTCAGTTTTGACCGATCCTCAGGGAGCAAGATAGAGACATGAGGCCTTGTCCTACCCCCCCATTTGTGGGTACCCCGAGTCCAACGGTACCACTCTTAAGTCACTAGGACTTAGGGTTCCACAGTTATGAGCATTTGAAGTTCCCCCATATAAGTGAGTTGAGAGAGTGAAAATTTTCCAAAGTGTGAGATGCCAAAATTGTTCCCCCAGAAAGTGTTTAGGAGCACGTTTCAGAGCCTTAGGAGTGGTTTGGACCCCCCTTTTTGTGGTACTTTTTGTCAAACTGAAGTTGGTGTTTAGGGTTGTTGAGTGTACAGGGCCTAAGTGTGAGAGGCCAAAAATGTTCCCCCAGAAAGTGTTTAGGAGCACGTTTCAGAGCCTTAGGAGTGGTTTGGACCCCCCTTTTTGTGGTACTTTTTGTCAAACTGAAGTTGGTGTTTAGGGTTGTTGAGTGTACAGTGCCTAAGTGTGAGATGCCAAAATTGTTCCCCCAGAAAGTGTTTAGGAGCACGTTTCAGAGCCTTAGGAGTGGTTTGGACCCCCCTTTTTGTGGTACTTTTTGTCAAACTGAAGTTGGTGTTTAGGGTTGTCAAGAGTGTACAGGGCTTGGAGTTTTAACCATTTTGAGGCCTTTCTGAAAAATGACTTTTTTTGGCCAATTTTGACGCCTTACTATACTATGACCATTTTTATGACATTTTGAGGCCCAAAAAAATTTAATTTTTTTTGCCGATTTTGACGCCTTACTATACTATGACCATTTTTATGACGTTTTGAGGATGTGACATTTTTCACCGATCCTAAGAGAGCAAGATAGAGACATGCGACCTTGTCCTACCCCCCCATTTGTGTGTACCCCGAGTCCAACGGCACCACCCTTGAGTCTCTAGCACATAAGGTTCCGGAGTTATGAGCATTTGAAGTTCCCCCATAAAAGTGAGTTGGGAGAGTGAAAATTTGGGGTTTTAACAAGGGTCAGTTTTGACCGATCCTCAGGGAACAAGATAGAGACATGAGGCCTTGTCCTACCCCCCCATTTGTGGGTACCCCGAGTCCAACGGTACCACTCTTAAGTCACTAGGACTTAGGGTTTCACAGTTATGAGCATTTGAAGTTCCCCCATATAAGTGAGTTGGGAGAGTGAAAATTTTCCAAAGTGTGAGATGCCAAAATTGTTCCCCCAGAAAGTGTTTAGGAGCACGTTTCAGAGCCTTAGGAGTGGTTTGGACCCCCCTTTTTGTGGTACTTTTTGTCAAACTGAAGTTGGTGTTTAGGGTTGTTGAGTGTACAGGGCCTAAGTGTGAGAGGCCAAAAATGTTCCCCCAGAAAGTGTTTAGGAGCACGTTTCAGAGCCTTAGGAGTGGTTTGGACCCCCCTTTTTGTGGTACTTTTTGTCAAACTGAAGTTGGTGTTTAGGGTTGTTGAGTGTACAGTGCCTAAGTGTGAGATGCCAAAATTGTTCCCCCAGAAAGTGTTTAGGAGCACGTTTCAGAGCCTTAGGAGTGGTTTGGACCCCCCTTTTTGTGGTACTTTTTGTCAAACTGAAGTTGGTGTTTAGGGTTGTCAAGAGTGTACAGGGCTTGGAGTTTTAACCATTTTGAGGCCTTTCTGAAAAATGACTTTTTTTGGCCAATTTTGACGCCTTACTATACTATGACCATTTTTATGACATTTTGAGGCCCAAAAAAATTTAATTTTTTTTGCCGATTTTGACGCCTTACTATACTATGACCATTTTTATGACGTTTTGAGGATGTGACATTTTTCACCGATCCTAAGAGAGCAAGATAGAGACATGCGACCTTGTCCTACCCCCCCATTTGTGTGTACCCCGAGTCCAACGGCACCACCCTTGAGTCTCTAGCACATAGGGTTCCGGAGTTATGAGCATTTGAAGTTCCCCCATAAAAGTGAGTTGGGAGAGTGAAAATTTGGGGTCTTAACAAGGGTCAGTTTTGACCGATCCTCAGGGAACAAGATAGAGACATGAGGCCTTGTCCTACCCCCCCATTTGTGGGTACCCCGAGTCCAACGGTACCACTCTTAAGTCACTAGGACTTAGGGTTCCAGAGTTATGAGCATTTGAAGTTCCCCCATATAAGTGAGTTGGGAGAGTGAAAATTTTCCAGTGTGAGATGCCAAAATTGTTCCCCCAGAAAGTGTTTAGGAGCACGTTTCAGAGCCTTAGGAGTGGTTTGGACCCCCCTTTTTGTGGTACTTTTTGTCAAACTGAAGTTGGTGTTTAGGGTTGTCAAGAGTGTACAGGGCTTGGAGTTTTAACCATTTTGAGGCCTTTCTGAAAAATGACTTTTTTTGGCCAATTTTGACGCCTTACTATACTATGACCATTTTTATGACATTTTGAGGCCCAAAAAAATTTGACTTTTTTTGGCCGATTTTGACGCCTTACTATACTATGACCATTTTTATGACATTTTGAGGATGTGACATTTTTCACCGATCCTAAGAGAGCAAGATAGAGACATGCGACCTTGTTCTACCCCCCCATTTGTGTGTACCCCGAGTCCAACGGTACCACCCTTGAGTCTCTAGCACATAGGGTTACGGAGTTATGAGCATTTGAAGTTCCCCCATAAAAGTGAGTTGGGAGAGTGAAAATTTGGGGTTTTAACAAGGGTCAGTTTTGACCGATCCTCAGGGAGCAAGATAGAGACATGAGGCCTTGTCCTACCCCCCCATTTGTGGGTACCCCGAGTCCAACGGTACCACTCTTAAGTCACTAGGACTTAGGGTTCCACAGTTATGAGCATTTGAAGTTCCCCCATATAAGTGAGTTGGGAGAGTGAAAATTTTCCAAAGTGTGAGATGCCAAAATTGTTCCCCCAGAAAGTGTTTAGGAGCACGTTTCAGAGCCTTAGGAGTGGTTTGGACCCCCCTTTTTGTGGTACTTTTTGTCAAACTGAAGTTGGTGTTTAGGGTTGTTGAGTGTACAGTGCCTAAGTGTGAGATGCCAAAATTGTTCCCCCAGAAAGTGTTTAGGAGCACGTTTCAGAGCCTTAGGAGTGGTTTGGACCCCCCTTTTTGTGGTACTTTTTGTCAAACTGAAGTTGGTGTTTAGGGTTGTCAAGAGTGTACAGGGCTTGGAGTTTTAACCATTTTGAGGCCTTTCTGAAAAATGACTTTTTTTGGCCAATTTTGACGCCTTACTATACTATGACCATTTTTATGACATTTTGAGGCCCAAAAAAATTTGACTTTTTTTGGCCGATTTTGACGCCTTACTATACTATGACCATTTTTATGACATTTTGAGGATGTGACATTTTTCACCGATCCTAAGAGAGCAAGATAGAGACATGCGACCTTGTTCTACCCCCCCATTTGTGTGTACCCCGAGTCCAACGGTACCACCCTTGAGTCTCTAGCACATAGGGTTCCGGAGTTATGAGCATTTGAAGTTCCCCCATAAAAGTGAGTTGGGAGAGTGAAAATTTGGGGTTTTAACAAGGGTCAGTTTTGACCGATCCTCAGGGAGCAAGATAGAGACATGAGGCCTTGTCCTACCCCCCCATTTGTGGGTACCCCGAGTCCAACGGTACCACTCTTAAGTCACTAGGACTTAGGGTTCCACAGTTATGAGCATTTGAAGTTCCCCCATATAAGTGAGTTGGGAGAGTGAAAATTTTCCAAAGTGTGAGATGCCAAAATTGTTCCCCCAGAAAGTGTTTAGGAGCACGTTTCAGAGCCTTAGGAGTGGTTTGGACCCCCCTTTTTGTGGTACTTTTTGTCAAACTGAAGTTGGTGTTTAGGGTTGTTGAGTGTACAGGGCCTAAGTGTGAGAGGCCAAAAATGTTCCCCCAGAAAGTGTTTAGGAGCACGTTTCAGAGCCTTAGGAGTGGTTTGGACCCCCCCTTTTGTGGTACTTTTTGTCAAACTGAAGTTGGTGTTTAGGGTTGTTGAGTGTACAGGGCCTAAGTGTGAGAGGCCAAAAATGTTCCCCCAGAAAGTGTTTAGGAGCACGTTTCAGAGCCTTAGGAGTGGTTTGGACCCCCCTCTTTGTGGTACTTTTTCTCAAACTGAAGTTGGTGTTTAGGGTTGTCAAGAGTGTACAGGGCTTGGAGTTTTAACCATTTTGAGGCCTTTCTGAAAAATGACTTTTTTTGGCCAATTTTGACGCCTTACTATACTATGACCATTTTTATGACATTTTGAGGCCCAAAAAAATTGGACTTTTTTTTGGCCGATTTTGACGCCTTACTATACTATGACCATTTTTATGACGTTTTGAGGATGTGACATTTTTCACCGATCCTAAGAGAGCAAGATAGAGACATGCGACCTTGTCCTACCCCCCCATTTGTGTGTACCCCGAGTCCAACGGTACCACCCTTGAGTCTCTAGCACATAGGGTTCCGGAGTTATGAGCATTTGAAGTTCCCCCATAAAAGTGAGTTGGGAGAGTGAAAATTTGGGGTTTTAACAAGGGTCAGTTTTGACCGATCCTCAGGGAGCAAGATAGAGACATGAGGCCTTGTCCTACCCCCCCATTTGTGGGTACCCCGAGTCCAACGGTACCACTCTTAAGTCACTAGGACTTAGGGTTCCACAGTTATGAGCATTTGAAGTTCCCCCATAAAAGTGAGTTGGGAGAGTGAAAATTTTCCAAAGTGTGAGATGCCAAAAATGTTCCCCCAGACAGTGTTTAGGAGCACGTTTCAGAGCCTTAGGAGTGGTTTGGACCCCCCTTTTTGTGGTACTTTTTGTCAAACTGAAGTTGGTGTTTAGGGTTGTTGAGTGTACAGGGCCTAAGTGTGAGAGGCCAAAAATGTTCCCCCAGAAAGTGTTTAGGAGCACGTTTCAGAGCCTTAGGAGTGGTTTGGACCCCCCTTTTTGTGGTACTTTTTGTCAAACTGAAGTTGGTGTTTAGGGTTGTTGAGTGTACAGGGCCTAAGTGTGAGAGGCCAAAAATGTTCCCCCAGAAAGTGTTTAGGAGCACGTTTCAGAGCCTTAGGAGTGGTTTGGACCCCCCTTTTTGTGGTACTTTTTGTCAAACTGAAGTTGGTGTTTAGGGTTGTTGAGTGTACAGGGCCTAAGTGTGAGAGGCCAAAAATGTTCCCCCAGAAAGTGTTTAGGAGCACGTTTCAGAGCCTTAGGAGTGGTTTGGACCCCCCTCTTTGTGGTACTTTTTGTCAAACTGAAGTTGGTGTTTAGGGTTGTCAAGAGTGTACAGGGCTTGGAGTTTTAACCATTTTGAGGCCTTTCTGAAAAATGACTTTTTTTGGCCAATTTTGACGCCTTACTATACTATGACCATTTTTATGACATTTTGAGGCCCAAACAAATTTGACTTTTTTTGGCCGATTTTGACGCCTTACTATACTATGACCATTTTTATGACATTTTGAGGATGTGACATTTTTCACCGATCCTAAGAGAGCAAGATAGAGACATGCAACCTTGTTCTACCCCCCCATTTGTGTGTACCCCGAGTCCAACGGTACCACCCTTGAGTCTCTAGCACATAGGGTTCCGGAGTTATGAGCATTTGAAGTTCCCCCATAAAAGTGAGTTGGGAGAGTGAAAATTTGGGGTTTTAACAAGGGTCAGTTTTGACCGATCCTCAGGGAGCAAGATAGAGACATGAGGCCTTGTCCTACCCCCCCATTTGTGGGTACCCCGAGTCCAACGGTACCACTCTTAAGTCACTAGGACTTAGGGTTCCACAGTTATGAGCATTTGAAGTTCCCCCATATAAGTGAGTTGGGAGAGTGAAAATTTTCCAAAGTGTGAGATGCCAAAATTGTTCCCCCAGAAAGTGTTTAGGAGCACGTTTCAGAGCCTTAGGAGTGGTTTGGACCCCCCTTTTTGTGGTACTTTTTGTCAAACTGAAGTTGGTGTTTAGGGTTGTCAAGAGTGTACAGGGCTTGGAGTTTTAACCATTTTGAGGCCTTTCTGAAAAATGACTTTTTTTGGCCAATTTTGACGCCTTACTATACTATGACCATTTTTATGACATTTTGAGGCCCAAAAAAATTTGACTTTTTTTGGCCGATTTTGACGCCTTACTATACTATGACCATTTTTATGACATTTTGAGGATGTGACATTTTTCACCGATCCTAAGAGAGCAAGATAGAGACATGCGACCTTGTCCTACCCCCCCATTTGTGTGTACCCCGAGTCCAACGGTACCACCCTTGAGTCTCTAGCACATAGGGTTCCGGAGTTATGAGCATTTGAAGTTCCCCCATAAAAGTGAGTTGGGAGAGTGAAAATTTGGGGTTTTAACAAGGGTCAGTTTTGACCGATCCTCAGGGAGCAAGATAGAGACATGAGGCCTTGTCCTACCCCCCCATTTGTGGGTACCCCGAGTCCAACGGTACCACTCTTAAGTCACTAGGACTTAGGGTTCCACAGTTATGAGCATTTGAAGTTCCCCCATATAAGTGAGTTGGGAGAGTGAAAATTTTCCAAAGTGTGAGATGCCAAAATTGTTCCCCCAGAAAGTGTTTAGGAGCACGTTTCAGAGCCTTAGGAGTGGTTTGGACCCCCCTTTTTGTGGTACTTTTTGTCAAACTGAAGTTGGTGTTTAGGGTTGTTGAGTGTACAGTGCCTAAGTGTGAGATGCCAAAATTGTTCCCCCAGAAAGTGTTTAGGAGCACGTTTCAGAGCCTTAGGAGTGGTTTGGACCCCCCTTTTTGTGGTACTTTTTGTCAAACTGAAGTTGGTGTTTAGGGTTGTCAAGAGTGTACAGGGCTTGGAGTTTTAACCATTTTGAGGCCTTTCTGAAAAATGACTTTTTTTGGCCAATTTTGACGCCTTACTATACTATGACCATTTTTATGACATTTTGAGGCCCAAAAAAATTTGACTTTTTTTGGCCGATTTTGACGCCTTACTATACTATGACCATTTTTATGACATTTTGAGGATGACATTTTTCACCGATCCTAAGAGAGCAAGATAGAGACATGCGACCTTGTTCTACCCCCCCATTTGTGTGTACCCCGAGTCCAACGGTACCACCCTTGAGTCTCTAGCACATAGGGTTCCGGAGTTATGAGCATTTGAAGTTCCCCCATAAAAGTGAGTTGGGAGAGTGAAAATTTGGGGTTTTAACAAGGGTCAGTTTTGACCGATCCTCAGGGAGCAAGATAGAGACATGAGGCCTTGTCCTACCCCCCCATTTGTGGGTACCCCGAGTCCAACGGTACCACTCTTAAGTCACTAGGACTTAGGGTTCCACAGTTATGAGCATTTGAAGTTCCCCCATATAAGTGAGTTGGGAGAGTGAAAATTTTCCAAAGTGTGAGATGCCAAAATTGTTCCCCCAGAAAGTGTTTAGGAGCACGTTTCAGAGCCTTAGGAGTGGTTTGGACCCCCCTTTTTGTGGTACTTTTTGTCAAACTGAAGTTGGTGTTTAGGGTTGTTGAGTGTACAGGGCCTAAGTGTGAGAGGCCAAAAATGTTCCCCCAGAAAGTGTTTAGGAGCACGTTTCAGAGCCTTAGGAGTGGTTTGGACCCCCCCTTTTGTGGTACTTTTTGTCAAACTGAAGTTGGTGTTTAGGGTTGTTGAGTGTACAGGGCCTAAGTGTGAGAGGCCAAAAATGTTCCCCCAGAAAGTGTTTAGGAGCACGTTTCAGAGCCTTAGGAGTGGTTTGGACCCCCCTCTTTGTGGTACTTTTTCTCAAACTGAAGTTGGTGTTTAGGGTTGTCAAGAGTGTACAGGGCTTGGAGTTTTAACCATTTTGAGGCCTTTCTGAAAAATGACTTTTTTTGGCCAATTTTGACGCCTTACTATACTATGACCATTTTTATGACATTTTGAGGCCCAAAAAAATTGGACTTTTTTTTGGCCGATTTTGACGCCTTACTATACTATGACCATTTTTATGACGTTTTGAGGATGTGACATTTTTCACCGATCCTAAGAGAGCAAGATAGAGACATGCGACCTTGTCCTACCCCCCCATTTGTGTGTACCCCGAGTCCAACGGTACCACCCTTGAGTCTCTAGCACATAGGGTTCCGGAGTTATGAGCATTTGAAGTTCCCCCATAAAAGTGAGTTGGGAGAGTGAAAATTTGGGGTTTTAACAAGGGTCAGTTTTGACCGATCCTCAGGGAGCAAGATAGAGACATGAGGCCTTGTCCTACCCCCCCATTTGTGGGTACCCCGAGTCCAACGGTACCACTCTTAAGTCACTAGGACTTAGGGTTCCACAGTTATGAGCATTTGAAGTTCCCCCATAAAAGTGAGTTGGGAGAGTGAAAATTTTCCAAAGTGTGAGATGCCAAAAATGTTCCCCCAGACAGTGTTTAGGAGCACGTTTCAGAGCCTTAGGAGTGGTTTGGACCCCCCTTTTTGTGGTACTTTTTGTCAAACTGAAGTTGGTGTTTAGGGTTGTTGAGTGTACAGGGCCTAAGTGTGAGAGGCCAAAAATGTTCCCCCAGAAAGTGTTTAGGAGCACGTTTCAGAGCCTTAGGAGTGGTTTGGACCCCCCTTTTTGTGGTACTTTTTGTCAAACTGAAGTTGGTGTTTAGGGTTGTTGAGTGTACAGGGCCTAAGTGTGAGAGGCCAAAAATGTTCCCCCAGAAAGTGTTTAGGAGCACGTTTCAGAGCCTTAGGAGTGGTTTGGACCCCCCTTTTTGTGGTACTTTTTGTCAAACTGAAGTTGGTGTTTAGGGTTGTTGAGTGTACAGGGCCTAAGTGTGAGAGGCCAAAAATGTTCCCCCAGAAAGTGTTTAGGAGCACGTTTCAGAGCCTTAGGAGTGGTTTGGACCCCCCTCTTTGTGGTACTTTTTGTCAAACTGAAGTTGGTGTTTAGGGTTGTCAAGAGTGTACAGGGCTTGGAGTTTTAACCATTTTGAGGCCTTTCTGAAAAATGACTTTTTTTGGCCAATTTTGACGCCTTACTATACTATGACCATTTTTATGACATTTTGAGGCCCAAACAAATTTGACTTTTTTTGGCCGATTTTGACGCCTTACTATACTATGACCATTTTTATGACATTTTGAGGATGTGACATTTTTCACCGATCCTAAGAGAGCAAGATAGAGACATGCAACCTTGTTCTACCCCCCCATTTGTGTGTACCCCGAGTCCAACGGTACCACCCTTGAGTCTCTAGCACATAGGGTTCCGGAGTTATGAGCATTTGAAGTTCCCCCATAAAAGTGAGTTGGGAGAGTGAAAATTTGGGGTTTTAACAAGGGTCAGTTTTGACCGATCCTCAGGGAGCAAGATAGAGACATGAGGCCTTGTCCTACCCCCCCATTTGTGGGTACCCCGAGTCCAACGGTACCACTCTTAAGTCACTAGGACTTAGGGTTCCACAGTTATGAGCATTTGAAGTTCCCCCATATAAGTGAGTTGGGAGAGTGAAAATTTTCCAAAGTGTGAGATGCCAAAATTGTTCCCCCAGAAAGTGTTTAGGAGCACGTTTCAGAGCCTTAGGAGTGGTTTGGACCCCCCTTTTTGTGGTACTTTTTGTCAAACTGAAGTTGGTGTTTAGGGTTGTCAAGAGTGTACAGGGCTTGGAGTTTTAACCATTTTGAGGCCTTTCTGAAAAATGACTTTTTTTGGCCAATTTTGACGCCTTACTATACTATGACCATTTTTATGACATTTTGAGGCCCAAAAAAATTTGACTTTTTTTGGCCGATTTTGACGCCTTACTATACTATGACCATTTTTATGACATTTTGAGGATGTGACATTTTTCACCGATCCTAAGAGAGCAAGATAGAGACATGCGACCTTGTCCTACCCCCCCATTTGTGTGTACCCCGAGTCCAACGGTACCACCCTTGAGTCTCTAGCACATAGGGTTCCGGAGTTATGAGCATTTGAAGTTCCCCCATAAAAGTGAGTTGGGAGAGTGAAAATTTTCCAGTGTGAGATGCCAAAATTGTTCCCCCAGAAAGTGTTTAGGAGCACGTTTCAGAGCCTTAGGAGTGGTTTGGACCCCCCTTTTTGTGGTACTTTTTGTCAAACTGAAGTTGGTGTTTAGGGTTGTTGAGTGTACAGGGCCTAAGTGTGAGAGGCCAAAAATGTTCCCCCAGAAAGTGTTTAGGAGCACGTTTCAGAGCCTTAGGAGTGGTTTGGACCCCCCTTTTTGTGGTACTTTTTGTCAAACTGAAGTTGGTGTTTAGGGTTGTCAAGAGTGTACAGGGCTTGGAGTTTTAACCATTTTGAGGCCTTTCTGAAAAATGACTTTTTTTGGCCAATTTTGACGCCTTACTATACTATGACCACTTTTATGACATTTTGAGGCCCAAAAAAATTTGACTTTTTTTGGCCGATTTTGACGCCTTACTATACTATGACCATTTTTATGACATTTTGAGGATGTGACATTTTTCACCGATCCTAAGAGAGCAAGACAGAGACATGCGACCTTGTCCTACCCCCCCATTTGTGTGTACCCCGAGTCCAACGGTACCACCCTTGAGTCTCTAGCACATAGGGTTCCGGAGTTATGAGCATTTGAAGTTCCCCCATAAAAGTGAGTTGGGAGAGTGAAAATTTGGGGTTTTAACAAGGGTCAGTTTTGACCGATCCTCAGGGAGCAAGATAGAGACATGAGGCCTTGTCCTGTGAGATGCCAAAATTGTTCCCCCAGACAGTGTTTAGGAGCACGTTTCAGAGCCTTAGGAGTGGTTTGGACCCCCCTTTTTGTGGTACTTTTTGTCAAACTGAAGTTGGTGTTTAGGGTTGTTGAGTGTACAGGGCCTAAGTGTGAGAGGCCAAAAATGTTCCCCCAGAAAGTGTTTAGGAGCACGTTTCAGAGCCTTAGGAGTGGTTTGGACCCCCCTTTTTGTGGTACTTTTTGTCAAACTGAAGTTGGTGTTTAGGGTTGTTGAGTGTACAGTGCCTAAGTGTGAGATGCCAAAATTGTTCCCCCAGAAAGTGTTTAGGAGCACGTTTCAGAGCCTTAGGAGTGGTTTGGACCCCCCTTTTTGTGGTACTTTTTGTCAAACTGAAGTTGGTGTTTAGGGTTGTCAAGAGTGTACAGGGCTTGGAGTTTTAACCATTTTGAGGCCTTTCTGAAAAATGACTTTTTTTGGCCAATTTTGACGCCTTACTATACTATGACCATTTTTATGACATTTTGAGGCCCAAAAAAATTTAATTTTTTTTGCCGATTTTGACGCCTTACTATACTATGACCATTTTTATGACGTTTTGAGGATGTGACATTTTTCACCGATCCTAAGAGAGCAAGATAGAGACATGCGACCTTGTCCTACCCCCCCATTTGTGTGTACCCCGAGTCCAACGGCACCACCCTTGAGTCTCTAGCACATAGGGTTCCGGAGTTATGAGCATTTGAAGTTCCCCCATAAAAGTGAGTTGGGAGAGTGAAAATTTGGGGTTTTAACAAGGGTCAGTTTTGACCGATCCTCAGGGAACAAGATAGAGACATGAGGCCTTGTCCTACCCCCCCATTTGTGGGTACCCCGAGTCCAACGGTACCACTCTTAAGTCACTAGGACTTAGGGTTCCACAGTTATGAGCATTTGAAGTTCCCCCATATAAGTGAGTTGGGAGAGTGAAAATTTTCCAAAGTGTGAGATGCCAAAATTGTTCCCCCAGAAAGTGTTTAGGAGCACGTTTCAGAGCCTTAGGAGTGGTTTGGACCCCCCTTTTTGTGGTACTTTTTGTCAAACTGAAGTTGGTGTTTAGGGTTGTCAAGAGTGTACAGGGCTTGGAGTTTTAACCATTTTGAGGCCTTTCTGAAAAATGACTTTTTTTGGCCAATTTTGACGCCTTACTATACTATGACCATTTTTATGACATTTTGAGGCCCAAAAAAATTTATTTTTTTTTGCCGATTTTGACGCCTTACTATACTATGACCATTTTTATGACGTTTTGAGGATGTGACATTTTTCACCGATCCTAAGAGAGCAAGATAGAGACATGCGACCTTGTCCTACCCCCCCATTTGTGTGTACCCCGAGTCCAACGGCACCACCCTTGAGTCTCTAGCACATAGGGTTCCGGAGTTATGAGCATTTGAAGTTCCCCCATAAAAGTGAGTTGGGAGAGTGAAAATTTGGGGTTTTAACAAGGGTCAGTTTTGACCGATCCTCAGGGAGCAAGATAGAGACATGAGGCCTTGTCCTACCCCCCCATTTGTGGGTACCCCGAGTCCAACGGTACCACTCTTAAGTCACTAGGACTTAGGGTTCCACAGTTATGAGCATTTGAAGTTCCCCCATAAAAGTGAGTTGGGAGAGTGAAAATTTTCCAAAGTGTGAGATGCCAAAAATGTTCCCCCAGACAGTGTTTAGGAGCACGTTTCAGAGCCTTAGGAGTGGTTTGGACCCCCCTTTTTGTGGTACTTTTTGTCAAACTGAAGTTGGTGTTTAGGGTTGTTGAGTGTACAGGGCCTAAGTGTGAGAGGCCAAAAATGTTCCCCCAGAAAGTGTTTAGGAGCACGTTTCAGAGCCTTAGGAGTGGTTTGGACCCCCCTTTTTGTGGTACTTTTTGTCAAACTGAAGTTGGTGTTTAGGGTTGTTGAGTGTACAGGGCCTAAGTGTGAGAGGCCAAAAATGTTCCCCCAGAAAGTGTTTAGGAGCACGTTTCAGAGCCTTAGGAGTGGCTTGGACCCCCCTTTTTGTGGTACTTTTTGTCAAACTGAAGTTGGTGTTTAGGGTTGTCAAGATGTACAGGGCTTGGAGTTTTAACCATTTTGAGGCCTTTCTGAAAAATGACTTTTTTTGGCCAATTTTGACGCCTTACTATACTATGACCATTTTCATGACATTTTGAGGCCCAAAAAAATTTGACTTTTTTTGGCCAATTTTGACGCCTTACTATACTATGACCATTTTTATGACATTTTGAGGATGTGACATTTTTCACCGATCCTAAGAGAGCAAGATAGAGACATGCGACCTTGTCCTACCCCCCCATTTGTGTGTACCCCGAGTCCAACGGTACCACCCTTGAGTCTCTAGCACATAGGGTTCCGGAGTTATGAGCATTTGAAGTTCCCCCATAAAAGTGAGTTGGGAGAGTGAAAATTTGGGGTTTTAACAAGGGTCAGTTTTGACCGATCCTCAGGGAGCAAGATAGAGACATGAGGCCTTGTCCTACCCCCCCATTTGTGGGTACCCCGAGTCCAACGGTACCACTCTTAAGTCACTAGGACTTAGGGTTCTACAGTTATGAGCATTTGAAGTTCCCCCATATAAGTGAGTTGGGAGAGTGAAAATTTTCCAAAGTGTGAGATGCCAAAATTGTTCCCCCAGAAAGTGTTTAGGAGCACGTTTCAGAGCCTTAGGAGTGGTTTGGACCCCCCTTTTTGTGGTACTTTTTGTCAAACTGAAGTTGGTGTTTAGGGTTGTCAAGAGTGTACAGGGCTTGGAGTTTTAACCATTTTGAGGCCTTTCTGAAAAATGACTTTTTTTGGCCAATTTTGACGCCTTACTATACTATGACCATTTTTATGACATTTTGAGGCCCAAAAAAATTTAATTTTTTTTGCCGATTTTGACGCCTTACTATACTATGACCATTTTTATGACGTTTTGAGGATGTGACATTTTTCACCGATCCTAAGAGAGCAAGATAGAGACATGCGACCTTGTCCTACCCCCCCATTTGTGTGTACCCCGAGTCCAACGGCACCACCCTTGAGTCTCTAGCACATAGGGTTCCGGAGTTATGAGCATTTGAAGTTCCCCCATAAAAGTGAGTTGGGAGAGTGAAAATTTGGGGTTTTAACAAGGGTCAGTTTTGACCGATCCTCAGGGAACAAGATAGAGACATGAGGCCTTGTCCTACCCCCCCATTTGTGGGTACCCCGAGTCCAACGGTACCACTCTTAAGTCACTAGGACTTAGGGTTCCACAGTTATGAGCATTTGAAGTTCCCCCATATAAGTGAGTTGGGAGAGTGAAAATTTTCCAAAGTGTGAGATGCCAAAATTGTTCCCCCAGAAAGTGTTTAGGAGCACGTTTCAGAGCCTTAGGAGTGGTTTGGACCCCCCTTTTTGTGGTACTTTTTGTCAAACTGAAGTTGGTGTTTAGGGTTGTCAAGAGTGTACAGGGCTTGGAGTTTTAACCATTTTGAGGCCTTTCTGAAAAATGACTTTTTTTGGCCAATTTTGACGCCTTACTATACTATGACCATTTTTATGACATTTTGAGGCCCAAAAAAATTTAATTTTTTTTGCCGATTTTGACGCCTTACTATACTATGACCATTTTTATGACGTTTTGAGGATGTGACATTTTTCACCGATCCTAAGAGAGCAAGATAGAGACATGCGACCTTGTCCTACCCCCCCATTTGTGTGTACCCCGAGTCCAACGGCACCACCCTTGAGTCTCTAGCACATAGGGTTCCGGAGTTATGAGCATTTGAAGTTCCCCCATAAAAGTGAGTTGGGAGAGTGAAAATTTGGGGTTTTAACAAGGGTCAGTTTTGACCGATCCTCAGGGAACAAGATAGAGACATGAGGCCTTGTCCTACCCCCCCATTTGTGGGTACCCCGAGTCCAACGGTACCACTCTTAAGTCACTAGGACTTAGGGTTCCACAGTTATGAGCATTTGAAGTTCCCCCATATAAGTGAGTTGGGAGAGTGAAAATTTTCCAAAGTGTGAGATGCCAAAATTGTTCCCCCAGAAAGTGTTTAGGAGCACGTTTCAGAGCCTTAGGAGTGGTTTGGACCCCCCTTTTTGTGGTACTTTTTGTCAAACTGAAGTTGGTGTTTAGGGTTGTCAAGAGTGTACAGGGCTTGGAGTTTTAACCATTTTGAGGCCTTTCTGAAAAATGACTTTTTTTGGCCAATTTTGACGCCTTACTATACTATGACCATTTTTATGACATTTTGAGGCCCAAAAAAATTTATTTTTTTTTGCCGATTTTGACGCCTTACTATACTATGACCATTTTTATGACGTTTTGAGGATGTGACATTTTTCACCGATCCTAAGAGAGCAAGATAGAGACATGCGACCTTGTCCTACCCCCCCATTTGTGTGTACCCCGAGTCCAACGGCACCACCCTTGAGTCTCTAGCACATAGGGTTCCGGAGTTATGAGCATTTGAAGTTCCCCCATAAAAGTGAGTTGGGAGAGTGAAAATTTGGGGTTTTAACAAGGGTCAGTTTTGACCGATCCTCAGGGAGCAAGATAGAGACATGAGGCCTTGTCCTACCCCCCCATTTGTGGGTACCCCGAGTCCAACGGTACCACTCTTAAGTCACTAGGACTTAGG